>NC_069504.1:1145690943-1145848443 GCF_027579735.1 Bombina bombina
CCAGTGATGATCCCTTTAGAACACTGGATATTACCAGTGATCACTTTAGAACACTGGGTATTACCAGTGATGATCCCTTTAGAACACTGGGTATTACCAGTGATGATCCCTTTAGAACACTGGGTATTTCAGTGATGATCCCTTTAGAACACTGGGTATTTCAGTGATGATCACTTTAGATCACTGGGTATTACCAGTGATGATCACTTTAAAACACTGGGTATTACCAGTGATGATCCCTTTAGAACACTGGGTATTTCAGTGATGATCACTTTAGATCACTGGGTATTACCAGTGATGATCACTTTAAAACACTGGGTATTACCAGTGATGATCACTTTAAAACACTGGGTATTACCAGTGATGATCACTTTAAAACAATGGGTATTACCAGTGATGATCACTTTAAAACACTGGGTATTACCAGTGATGATCACTTTAGAACACTGGGTATTACCAGTGATGATCCCTTCAGAACAATGGGTAATACCAGTGATGATCCCTTTAGAACAATGGATAATACCAGTGATGATCCCTTTAGAACACTGGGTATTACCAGTGATGACCCCTTTAGAACCCTGGGTATTACCAGTAATGATCCCTTTAGAATACTGGGTATTACCAGTGATGATCCCTTTAGAACACTGGGTATTACCAGTGATGATCCCTTTAGATCACTGGGTATTACTAGTGATGATCCCTTTAGATCACTGGGTATTACCAGTGATGATACCTTTAGATCGCTGGGTATTACTAGTGATGATCCCTTTAGATCACTGGGTATTACCAGTGATGATCCCTTTAGAACACTGGGTATTACCAGTGATAATCCCTTTAGAACACTGGGTATTACCAGTGATGATCCCTTTAGATCGCTGGGTATTACTAGTGATGATCCCTTTAGATCACTGGGTATTACCAGTGATGATCCCTTTAGAACACTGGGTATTACCAGTGATGATCCCTTTAGATCACTGGGTATTACCAGTGATGATCCCTTTAGATCACTGGGTATTACCAGTGATGATCCCTTTAGAACACTGGGTATTACCAGTGATGATCCCTTTAGAACACTGGGTATTACCAGTGATGATCCCTTTAGAACACTGGGTATTACCAGTGATGATCCCTTTAGATCACTGGGTATTACCAGTGATGATCCCTTTTGAACACTGGGTATTACCAGTGATGATCCCTTTAGAACACTGAGTATTACCAGTGATGATCCCTTTAGAACACTGGATATTACCAGTGATCACTTTAGAACACTGGGTATTACCAGTGATGATCCCTTTAGAACACTGGATATTACAAGTGATGATCCCTTTAGAACACTGGGTATTTCAGTGATGATCCCTTTAGAACACTGGGTATTTCAGTGATGATCACTTTAGATCACTGGGTATTACCAGTGATGATCACTTTAAAACACTGGGTATTACCAGTGATGATCACTTTAAAACACTGGATATTACCAATGATGATCACTTTAAAACACTGGGTATTACCAATAATGATCACTTTAGAACACTGGGTATTACCAGTGATGATCCCTTTAGAACCCATGGTTTATTATCAGTGATGATCCCTTCAGAACAATGGGTAATACCAGTGATGATCCCTTTAGAACACTGGCTATTACCAGTGATGATCCCTTTAGATCACTGGGTATTACCAGTGATGATCCCTTTAGATCACTGGGTATTACCAGTGATGATCCCTTTAGATCGCTGGGTATTACTAGTGATGATCCCTTTAGATCACTGGGTATTACCAGTGATGATCCCTTTAGATCACTGGGTATTACCAGTGATGATTCCTTTAGATCACTGGGTATTACCAGTGATGATCCCTTTAGAACACTGGGTATTACCAGTGATGATCCCTTTAGAACACTGGATATTACCAGTGATGATCCCTTTAGAACACTGGGTATTTCAGTGATGATCCCTTTAGAACACTGGGTATTTCAGTGATGATCCCTTTAGAACACTGGGTATTTCAGTGATGATCACTTTAGATCACTGGGTATTACCAGTGATGATCACTTTAAAACACTGGGTATTACCAGTGATGATCACTTTAAAACACTGGGTATTACCAGTGATGATCACTTTAAAACACTGGGTATTACCAGTGATGATCACTTTAAAACACTGGGTATTACCAGTGATGATCACTTTAAAACACTGGGTATTACCAGTGATGATCCCTTTAGAACACTGGGTATTACCAGTGATGATCCCTTCAGAACAATGGGTAATACCAGTGATGATCCCTTTAGAACAATGGGTAATACCAGTGATGATCCCTTTAGAACACTGGGTATTACCAGTGATGACCCCTTTAGAACCCTGGGTATTACCAGTAATGATCCCTTTAGAATACTGGGTATTAACAGTGATGATCCCTTTAGAACACTGGGTATTACCAGTGATGATCCCTTTAGATCACTGGGTATTACTAGTGATGATCCCTTTAGATCACTGGGTATTACCAGTGATGATACCTTTAGATCGCTGGGTATTACTAGTGATGATCCCTTTAGATCACTGGGTATTATCAGTGATGATCCCTTTAGAACACTGGGTATTACCAGTGATAATCCCTTTAGAACACTGGGTATTACCAGTGATGATCCCTTTAGATCGCTGGGTATTACTAGTGATGATCCCTTTAGATCACTGGGTATTACCAGTGATGATCCCTTTAGAACACTGGGTATTACCAGTGATGATCCCTTTAGATCACTGGGTATTACCAGTGATGATCCCTTTAGATCACTGGGTATTACCAGTGATGATCCCTTTAGAACACTGGGTATTACCAGTGATGATCCCTTTAGAACACTGGGTATTACCAGTGATGATCCCTTTAGAACACTGGGTATTACCAGTGATGATCCCTTTAGATCACTGGGTATTACCAGTGATGATCCCTTTTGAACACTGGGTATTACCAGTGATGATCCCTTTAGAACACTGGGTATTACCAGTGATGATCCCTTTAGAACACTGGATATTACCAGTGATCACTTTAGAACACTGGGTATTACCAGTGATGATCCCTTTAGAACACTGGATATTACAAGTGATGATCCCTTTAGAACACTGGGTATTTCAGTGATGATCACTTTAGATCACTGGGTATTACCAGTGATGATCACTTTAAAACACTGGGTATTACCAGTGATGATCCCTTCAGAACAATGGGTAATACCAGTGATGATCCCTTTAGAACAATGGGTAATACCAGTGATGATCCCTTTAAAACACTGGATATTACCAATGATGATCACTTTAAAACACTGGGTATTACCAATAATGATCACTTTAGAACACTGGGTATTACCAGTGATGATCCCTTTAGAACCCATGGTTTATTATCAGTGATGATCCCTTCAGAACAATGGGTAATACCAGTGATGATCCCTTTAGAACACTGGCTATTACCAGTGATGACCCCTTAAGAACCCTGGGTATTACCAGTAATGATCCCTTTAGAAAACTGGGTATTACCAGTGATAATCCCTTTAGAACACTGGGTATTACCAATGATGATCCCTTTAGAATCCATGGTTTATTATCAGTGATGATCCCTTTAGAACAATGGGTAATACCAGTGATGATCCCTTTAGAACACTGGCTATTACCAGTGATGACCCCTTAAGAACCCTGGGTATTACCAGTAATGATCCCTTTAGAATACTGGGTATTACCAGTGATAATCCCTTTAGAACACTGGGTATTACCAATGGTGATCACTTTAAAACACTGGGTATTACCAGTGATGATCCCTTTAGAACCCATGGTTTATTATCAGTGATGATCCCTTTAGAACAATGGGTAATACCAGTGATGATCCCTTTAGAACACTGGCTATTACCAGTGATGACCCCTTAAGAACCCTGGGTTTTACCAGTAATGATCCCTTTAGAATACTGGGTATTACCAGTGATAATCCCTTTAGAACACTGGGTATTACCAATGTTGATCACTTTAGAACACTGGGTATTACCAGTGATGATCCCTTTAGAACCCATGGTTTATTATCAGTGATGATCCCTTTAGAACAATGGGTAATACCAGTAATGATCCCTTTAGAACTCTGGGTAATGCCAGTGATGATCTCTTTAGAACACTGGGTAATGCCAGTGATGATCACTTTAGAACACCGGGTATAACTAGTGATGATCACTTTTGAACACTGGGTATTACTAATGATGATCACTTTAGAACACCGGGTATTACTAGTGATTATCACTTTAGATCACTGGGTATTACTAGTGATGATCACTTTAGATCACTGGGTTTTACTAGTGATGATCACTTTAGATCACTGGGTATTACTAGTGATGATCCCTTTAGATCACTGGGTATTACTAGTGATGATCCCTTTAGATCACTGGGTATTACCAGTGATGATCCCTTTAGATCACTGGGTATTACCAGTGATGATCCCTTTAGATCACTGGGTATTACCAGTGATGATCCCTTTAGAACACTGGATATTACCAGTGATGATCCCTTTAGAACACTGGGTATTACCAGTGATGATCCCTTTAGAACACTGGATATTACCAGTGATGATCCCTTTAGAAAACTGGGTATTTCAGTGATGATCCCTTTAGAACACTGGGTATTTCAGTGATGATCCCTTTAGAACACTGGGTATTTCAGTGATGATCACTTTAGATCACTGGGTATTACCAGTGATGATCACTTTAGATCACTGGGTATTACCAGTGATGATCACTTTAAAACACTGGGTATTACCAGTGATGATCACTTTAAAACACTGGGTATTACCAGTGATGATCACTTTAGAACACTGGGTATTACCAATAATGATCACTTTAGAACACTGGGTATTACCAGTGATGATCCCTTTAGAACCCATGGTTTATTATCAGTGATGATCCCTTTAGAACAATGGGTAATACCAGTGATGATCCCTTTAGAACAATGGGTAATACCAGTGATGATCCCTTTAGAACACTGGGTATTACCAGTAATGATCCCTTTAGAATACTGGGTATTACCAGTGATGATCCCTTTAGAACACTGGGTATTACTAGTGATGATCCCTTTAGATCACTGGGTATTACTAGTGATGATCCATTTAGATCACTGGGTATTACCAGTGATGATCCCTTTAGATCGCTGGGTATTACTAGTGATGATCCCTTTAGATCACTGGGTATTACCAGTGATGATCCCTTTAGATCACTGGGTATTACCAGTGATGATCCCTTTAGATCACTGGGTATTACCAGTGATGATCCCTTTAGATCACTGGGTATTACCAGTGATGATCCCTTTTGATCGCTGGGTATTACTAGTGATGATCCCTTTAGATCACTGGGTATTACCAGTGATGATTCCTTTAGATCACTGGGTATTACCAGTGATGATCCCTTTAGAACACTGGGTATTACCAGTGATGATCCCTTTAGAACACTGGATATTACCAGTGATGATCCCTTTAGAACACTGGGTATTTCAGTGATGATCCCTTTAGAACACTGGGTATTTCAGTGATGATCCCTTTAGAACACTGGGTATTTCAGTGATGATCACTTTAGATCACTGGGTATTACCAGTGATGATCACTTTAAAACACTGGGTATTACCAGTGATGATCACTTTAAAACACTGGGCATTACCAGTGATGATCACTTTAAAACACTGGGTATTACCAGTGATGATCACTTTAAAACAATGGGTATTACCAGTGATGATCACTTTAAATCACTGGGTATTACCAGTGATGATCACTTTAGAACACTGGGTATTACCAATAATGATCACTTTAGAACACTGGGTATTACCAGTGATGATCACTTTAAAACACTGGGTATTACCAGTGATGATCACTTTAGAACACTGGGTATTACCAATAATGATCACTTTAGAACACTGGGTATTACCAGTGATGATCCCTTTAGAACCCATGGTTTATTATCAGTGATGATCCCTTTAGAACAATGGGTAATACCAGTGATGATCCCTTTAGAACAATGGGTAATACCAGTGATGATCCCTTTAGAACCCTGGGTATTACCAGTAATGATCCCTTTAGAATACTGGGTATTACCAGTGATGATCCCTTTAGAACACTGGGTATTACTAGTGATGATCCCTTTAGATCACTGGGTATTACTAGTGATGATCCATTTAGATCACTGGGTATTACCAGTGATGATCCCTTTAGATCGCTGGGTATTACTAGTGATGATCCCTTTAGATCACTGGGTATTACCAGTGATGATCCCTTTAGATCACTGGGTATTACCAGTGATGATCCCTTTAGATCACTGGGTATTACCAGTGATGATCCCTTTAGATCACTGGGTATTACCAGTGATGATCCCTTTTGATCGCTGGGTATTACTAGTGATGATCCCTTTAGATCACTGGGTATTACCAGTGATGATTCCTTTAGATCACTGGGTATTACCAGTGATGATCCCTTTAGAACACTGGGTATTACCAGTGATGATCCCTTTAGAACACTGGATATTACCAGTGATGATCCCTTTAGAACACTGGGTATTTCAGTGATGATCCCTTTAGAACACTGGGTATTTCAGTGATGATCCCTTTAGAACACTGGGTATTTCAGTGATGATCACTTTAGATCACTGGGTATTACCAGTGATGATCACTTTAAAACACTGGGTATTACCAGTGATGATCACTTTAAAACACTGGGCATTACCAGTGATGATCACTTTAAAACACTGGGTATTACCAGTGATGATCACTTTAAAACAATGGGTATTACCAGTGATGATCACTTTAAATCACTGGGTATTACCAGTGATGATCACTTTAGAACACTGGGTATTACCAATAATGATCACTTTAGAACACTGGGTATTACCAGTGATGATCCCTTCAGAACAATGGGTAATACCAGTGATGATCCCTTTAGAACAATGGGTAATACCAGTGATGATCCCTTTAGAACACTGGGCATTACCAGTGATGACCCCTTTAGAACCCTGGGTATTACCAGTAATGATCCCTTTAGAATACTGGGTATTACCAGTGATGATCCCTTTAGAACACTGGGTATTACCAGTGATGATCCCTTTAGATCACTGGGTATTACTAGTGATGATCCCTTTAGATCACTAGGTATTACCAGTGATGATCCCTTTAGATCGCTGGGTATTACTAGTGATGATCCCTTTAGATCACTGGGTATTACCAGTGATGATCCCTTTAGAACACTGGGTATTACCAGTGATGATCCCTTTAGATCACTGGGTATTACCAGTGATGATCCCTTTAGATCACTGGGTATTACCAGTGATGATCCCTTTAGAACACTGGGTATTACCAGTGATGATCCCTTTAGAACACTGGGTATTACCAGTGATGATCCCTTTAGAACACTGGGTATTACCAGTGATGATCCCTTTAGAACACTGGGTATTACCAGTGATGATCCCTTTAGAACACTGGATATTACCAGTGATCACTTTAGAACACTGGGTATTACCAGTGATGATCCCTTTAGAACACTGGATATTACAAATGATGATCCCTTTAGAACACTGGGTATTTCAGTGATGATCCCTTTAGAACACTGGGTATTTCAGTGATGATCACTTTAGATCACTGGGTATTACCAGTGATGATCACTTTAAACACTGGGTATTACCAGTGATGATCACTTTAAAACACTGGATATTACCAATGATGATCACTTTAAAACACTGGGTATTACCAATAATGATCACTTTAGAACACTGGGTATTACCAGTGATGATCCCTTTAGAACACTGGATATTACCAGTGATCACTTTAGAACACTGGGTATTACCAGTGATGATCCCTTTAGAACACTGGATATTACAAATGATGATCCCTTTAGAACACTGGGTATTTCAGTGATGATCCCTTTAGAACACTGGGTATTTCAGTGATGATCACTTTAGATCACTGGGTATTACCAGTGATGATCACTTTAAACACTGGGTATTACCAGTGATGATCACTTTAAAACACTGGATATTACCAATGATGATCACTTTAAAACACTGGGTATTACCAATAATGATCACTTTAGAACACTGGGTATTACCAGTGATGATCCCTTTAGAACCCATGGTTTATTATCAGTGATGATCCCTTCAGAACAATGGGTAATACCAGTGATGATCCCTTTAGAACACTGGCTATTACCAATGGTGACCCCTTAAGAACCCTGGGTATTACCAGTAATGATCCCTTTAGAATACTGGGTAATACCAGTTATAATCCCTTTAGAACACTGGGTATTACCAATGATGATAACTTTAGAACACTGGGTATTACCAGTGATGATCCCTTTAGAACCCATGGTTTATTATCAGTGATGATCCCTTTAGAACAATGGGTAATACCAGTGATGATCCCTTTAGAACACTGGCTATTACCAGTTATGACCCCTTAAGAACCCTGGGTATTACCAGTAATGATCCCTTTAGAATACTGGGTATTACCAGTGATGATCCCTTTAGAACACTGGGTATTACCAGTAATGATCCCTTTAGAATACTGGGTATTACCAGTGATGATCACTTTATTACACTGGGTATTACCAATAATGATCACTTTAGAACACTGGGTATTACCAGTGATGATCCCTTCAGAACAATGGGTAATACCAGTGATGATCCCTTTAGAACAATGGTTAATACCAGTGATGATCCCTTTAGAACACTGGGTATTACCAGTGATGACCCCTTTAGAACCCTGGGTATTACCAGTAATGATCCCTTTAGAATACTGGGTATTACCAGTGATGATCCCTTTAGAACACTGGGTATTACCAGTGATGATCCCTTTAGATCACTGGGTATTACTAGTGATGATCCCTTTAGATCACTAGGTATTACCCGTGATGATCCCTTTAGATCGCTGGGTATTACTAGTGATGATCCCTTTAGATCACTGGGTATTACCAGTGATGATCCCTTTAGAACACTGGGTATTACCAGTGATGATCCCTTTAGATCACTGGGTATTACCAGTGATGATCCCTTTAGATCACTGGGTATTACCAGTGATGATCCCTTTAGAACACTGGGTATTACCAGTGATGATCCCTTTAGAACACTGGGTATTACCAGTGATGATCCCTTTAGAACACTGGGTATTACCAGTGATGATCCCTTTAGATCACTGGGTATTACCAGTGATGATCCCTTTAGAACACTGGGTATTACCAGTGATGATCCCTTTAGAACACTGGGTATTACCAGTGATGATCCCTTTAGAACACTGGGTATTACTAGTGATGATCCCTTTAGATCACTAGGTATTACCAGTGATGATCCCTTTAGATCGCTGGGTATTACTAGTGATGATCCCTTTAGATCACTGGGTATTACCAGTGATGATCCCTTTAGAACACTGGGTATTACCAGTGATGATCCCTTTAGATCACTGGGTATTACCAGTGATGATCCCTTTAGATCACTGGGTATTACCAGTGATAATCCCTTAAGAACACTGGGTATTACCAGTGATGATCCCTTTAGAACACTGGATATTACAAGTGATGATCCCTTTAGAACACTGGGTATTTCAGTGATGATCCCTTTAGAACACTGGGTATTTCAGTGATGATCACTTTAGATCACTGGGTATTACCAGTGATGATCACTTTAAACACTGGGTATTACCAGTGATGATCACTTTAAAACACTGGATATTACCAATGATGATCACTTTAAAACACTGGGTATTACCAATAATGATCACTTTAGAACACTGGGTATTACCAGTGATGATCCCTTTAGAACCCATGGTTTATTATCAGTGATGATCCCTTCAGAACAATGGGTAATACCAGTAATGATCCCTTTAGAACACTGGCTATTACCAGTGATGACCCCTTAAGAACCCTGGGTATTACCAGTAATGATCCCTTTAGAATACTGGGTATTACCAGTGATAATCTCTTTAGAACACTGGGTATTACCAATGATGATCCCTTTAGAACCCATGGTTTATTTTCAGTGATGATCCCTTTAGAACAATGGATAATACCAGTGATGATCCCTTTAGAACAATGGATAATACCAGTGATGACCCCTTAAGAACCCTGGGTATTACCAGTAATGATCCCTTTAGAATACTGGGTATTACCAGTGATAATCCCTTTAGAACACTGGGTATTACCAATGATGATCACTTTAAAACACTGGGTATTACCAGTGATGATCCCTTTAGAACCCATGGTTTATTATCAGTGATGATCTCTTTAGAACAATGGGTAATACCAGTGATGATCCCTTTAGAACACTGGCTATTACCAGTGATGACCCCTTAAGAACCCTGGGTATTACCAGTAATGATCCCTTTAGAATACTGGGTATTACCAGTGATAATCCCTTTAGAACACTGGGTATTACCAATGATGATAACTTTAGAACACTGGGTATTACCAGTGATGATCCCTTTAGAACCCATGGTTTATTATCAGTGATGATCCCTTTAGAACAATGGGTAATACCAGTGATGATCCCTTTGGAACACTGGCTATTACCAGTTATGACCCCTTAAGAACCCTGGATATTACCAGTAATGATCCCTTTAGAATACTGGGTATTACCAGTGATGATCCCTTTAGAACACTGGGTATTACCAGTAATGATCCCTTTAGAATACTGGGTATTACCAGTGATGATCACTTTAGAACACTGGGTATTACCAATAATGATCACTTTAGAACACTGGGTATTACCAGTGATGATCCCTTCAGAACAATGGGTAATACCAGTGATGATCCCTTTAGAACAATGGGTAATACCAGTGATGATCACTTTAGAACACTGGGTATTACCAGTGATGACCCCTTTAGAACCCTGGGTATTACCAGTAATGATCCCTTTAGAATACTGGGTATTACCAGTGATGATCCCTTTAGAACACTGGGTATTACCAGTGATGATCCCTTTAGATCACTGGGTATTACCAGTAATGATCAATTTAGAACACTGGGTATTATCAGTGATGATCCCTTTAGAACAATGGGTAATACCAGTGATGATCCCTTTAGAACACTGGCTATTACCAGTGATGACCCCTTAAGAACGCTGGGTATTACCAGTAATGATCCCTTTAGAATACTGGGTATTACCAGTGATGATCCCTTTAGAACACTGGGTATTACCAGTGATGATCCCTTTAGATCACTGGGTATTACCAGTAATGATCAATTTAGAACACTGGGTATTACCAGTGATGATCCCTTTAGATCACTGGGTATTACTAGTGATGATCCCTTTAGATTATTGGGTATTACCAGTGATGATTACTTTAGAACACTAGGTATTATCAGTGATAATCACTTTAGATCATTGGGTATTACCAGTGATGATCCCTTTAGAATACTGGGTATTACCAGTGATAATCCCTTTAGAACACTGGGTATTACCAGTGATGATCCCTTTAGATCATTGGGTATTACCAGTGATGATCCCTTTAGAACAATTGGTATTACCATTAATGAACCCTTTAGAACACTGGCTATTACCAGTGATGATCCCTTTAGATCATTGTGTATTACCAGTGATGATCACTTTAGAACACTGGGTATTACCATTAATGATCACTTTAGAACACTAGGTATTATCAGTGATGATCACTTTAGAACACTGGGTATTACCATTGATGATCCCTTTAGATCATTGGGTATTACCAGTGATGATCACTTTAGATCATTGGGTATTACCATTAATGATCACTTTAGAACACTGGGTATTACCATTAATGATCACTTTAGAACACTAGGTATTATCAGTGATAATCACTTTAGATCATTGGGTATTACCAGTGATGATCCCTTTAGATCATTGGGTATTACCAGTGATGATCACTTTAGAACACTGGGTATTACCAGTGATGATCCCTTTAGATCATTGGGTATTACCAGTGATGATCACTTTAGAACACTGGGTATTACCATTAATGATCACTTTAGAACACTGGGTATTACCATTGATGATCCCTTTAGATCACTGGGTATTACCAGTGATGATCACTTTAGATCATTGGGTATTGCCATTAATGATCACTTTAGAACACTGGGTATTACCATTGATGATCCCTTTAGATCATTGGGTATTACCAGTGATGATCACTTTGCAATACACTGTATGAACATTCAGTTAGGAGCAACAGAAAAGCAGAATTTGATATTTAGATAAGTCATTCTATTGTACACTAGATTTTTCTTTGCACAATGTTTTGTAGATGATACCCTTATATAGACCATCTGGGAGTGTTTTTGTAACTGTATCATTTTGCTTATTTTTAAATAACATTGTGCTGATTTTCAGACTCCTAACCAAGTGCCAAAGTTTGAGATGTATACTGATGTCTACAGACTCCTGCAGCTCCTGTTTGTATAATGTGCCTTATCATATGCAGGGGAGGGTCTGAACTCCCTGATTTCTCAGCCCCTTTCACTGGGTGTTCCAGCCTAACCTCGTCAACAGAGCTAAACTGGGAGCTTCTAAGTATATTTAAAAAAAGTTTTATACTGGATTTTTAGATCAGTATCTGTGCATCTTATTCCTTATAGCAATATCTATTACATGCAGTTATATAAAAATAAGTGTATACTGCCCCTTTAAATGTATTTTATAAATAGTGCTGGGAATAAATTGTAAATGGTCAGTATTACGGATCTAGTGCACACAGACACCACATGGAAGGTTAGGTGTACGTTTTCTGCTAAGTGTACTGAGTATCCTGTGGGGCTGATTATCCCTCCTATTATCAGGGTGTGTATAAAATCCAGTCCAGCTTTCTGCTTTTTTTATTAAATGAATTCTATATACCCTCCTATACAAAATATAATATCACTTAATAGGAAATATACTGACACCCTGGGGACACACTAGTTCTCTGACATTCATATATTCATGAAAATAAAAAACTCACATCAATATCCACCTCTTCAGAGCGATATTTATATGCTGTAGGTCTGCAATCCTCCTGAGTCATCTATGGAGACAAGAGCAGCGTTAGGCAGAACAATATAACTCACAAGACCAGCTACAGTTTGCGTTGTGTTCAGTGTATGTAACTATGTGCTTACTACAGCGCCACAGTTAGTGGGACTCGCTAGCACGCAGGTCACACTATCAAATCCTTATAAGCCTCACACAAGCCTGTACAGGTCATCTGTCAGTGTGTCTGTGCATGCTACATACGTCGCATTAGCAAACACTATACAAGTACATTAGGTAAAGGCACTCTTATGCTTAAACAAAGGTAAGCTGGGACTAATCGTGAGGACTGTACTGGTCAGTCTCATGTGTAAACAGGAGTAGAAGAGAGTATGCGCTGTATCTCATCTGGAAAAAGTAAATTTATGCTTACCTGATAAATTAATGTCTTCTATGATACGACGAGTCCACAGATTCATCCTTTACTTGTGGGATATTATCCTCCTGCTAACAGGAAGTGGCAAAGAGCACCACAGAAGAGCTGTCTATATAGCCCCACCCCCCAGTCATTCGACCGAAGGTACAGGAAGAAAAAGGAGAAACTAAAAGGTGCAGAGGTGACTGAAGTTTTAAACAAAAAAATATAATCTGTCTTAAATTGACAGGTCGGGCCGTGGACTCGTATCATAGAAGAAATTAATTTATCAGGTAAGCATAAATTTACTTTTCTTCTATAAGATACGACGAGTCCACAGATTCATCCTTTACTTGTGGAATACAATACCAAAGCTACAGGAGACGGATGAACGGGAGGGACAAGACAGATGGCTAAACAGAAGGCACCAGTGCTTGAAGAACTTTTCTCCCAAAAATAGCCTCAGAAGAAGCAAAAGTATCAAATTTGGAAAATTTGGAAAAGGTATGAAGCGAAGACCAAGTCGCAGCCTTACAAATCTGTTCAACAGAAGCATCATTTTTAAAAGCCCATGTGGAAGTCACCGCTCTAGTAGAATGAGCTGTAATCCTTTCAGGAGGCTGCTGTCCAGCAGTCTCGTATGCTAAACGGATGATGCTTTTCAGCCAAAAAGAAAGAGAGGTAGCCGTAGCTTTTTGACCTCTTCGTTTTCCAGAATAGACAACAAACAAAGAAGATGTTTGATGGAAATCTTTGGTCGCTTGCAAGTTAAAACTTCAAGGCACGAACCACGTCCAAGTTGTGCAACAGACGCTCCTTCTTAGAGGAAGTATTAGGACACAGAGAAGAAACAACAATTTCCTGATTAATATTCTTATTAGTAACAACCTTAGGAAGGAATCCAGGTTTGGTACGCAAAACCACCTTATCAGCATGGAAAACAAGATAAGGCGAGTCGCATTGCAATGCAGATAGTTCAGAAACTCTTCGAGCCGAAGAGATAGCAACTAAAAACAGAACTTTCCAAGACAGAAGCTTAATATCTATGGAATGCATAGGTTAAAACGGAACCCCTTGAAGAACTTTAAGAACTAAATTCAAACTCCATGGCAGAGCAACAGGTTTAAACACAGGCTTGATTCTAACCAAAGCCTGACAGAACGACTGAACGTCTGGAACATCTGCCAGACGCTTGTGCAGTAAAATTGATAAAGCAGATATCTGTCCCTTTAGGGAACTAGCCGATAGCCCCTTCTCCAATCCTTCTTGGGGAAAGGACAAAATCCTAGGAATCCTGATCTTACTCCATGAATAGCCTTTGGATTCGCACCAATAAAGATATTTACGCCTTATCTTATGATAAATTTTCCTAGTGATAGGCTTTCGAGCCTGAATCAAGGTATCTATGACCGACTCAGAGAATCCCCGCTTGGATAAAATCAAGCGTTCAATCTCCAGGCAGTCAGCTGCAGAGAAACTAGATTTGGAAGCTGGAACATATCTTGAATGAGAAGGTCCTGTCTCAGTGGCAGAGTCCATGGTGGTAGAGATGACATGTCCACCAGGTCTGCATACCAAGTCCTGAGCGGCCACGCAGGTGCTATCAAAATCACTGAAGCTCTCTCCTGTTTGATTCTGGCAATCAGATGAGGAAGGAGAGGAAAAGGTGGAAACACATAAGCCAGGTTGAACGACCAAGGTAGTGCTAGAGCATCTATCAGTACTGCTTGAGGGTCCCTTGATCTGGACTCCTAACAAGGAAGTTTGGCATTCTGACGAGATGCCATCAGATCCAATTCTGGTGTGCCCCATTGATGAATCAATTGTGCAAACACCTCCGGATGGAGTTCCCACTCCGCCGGATGAAAAGTCTGACGACTTAGAAAATCCGCTTCCCAGTTCTCCACTCCCGGGATATAGATTGCTGATAGATGGCAAGAGTGAGTTTCTGCCCATCAAATTATTTTGGAAACCTCTATCATCGCTAGAGAACTTTTTGTTCCCCCCTGATGATTGATACATGCTACAGTCGTGATGTTGTCCAACTGAAATCTTATGAATCTGGCCAAAGCCAGCTGAGGCCACGCCTGAAGCACATTGAATATCGCTCTCAGTTCTAGAATATTTATCGGGAGGAGAGCCTCCTCCTGAGTCCACACAGCCTGAGCTTTCAGGGAATTCCAGACTGCACCCCAGCCCAATAGGCTGGCGTCCGTCGTCACTATGACCCATGCTGGCCTGCGGGAACTCATTCCCTGAAACAGATGATCCTGTGACAACCACCAAAGAAGAGAGTCTCTGGTCTCTTGATCCAGATTTATCTGAGGAGATAAATTTGCAGAATCCCCATTCCACTGATTGAGCATGCACAGTTGCAGTGGTCTGAGATGCAAGTGAGCAAACGGAACTATGTCCATTGCTGCTACCATTAGTCCGATTACCTCCATACACTGAGCCACCGACGGCCGAGGAATGGAATGAAGAGCTCGGCAGGTGGTTAAAATCTTTGATTTCCTGACCTCCGTCAGAAAAATTTTCATGTCTACCGAATCTATCAGAGTTCCCAGGAATGGAACTCTTGTGAGGGGGATAAGGGAACTCTTTTGTACGTTCACCTTCCACCTGTGAGATCTTAGAAAAGCCAACACGATGTCCGTGTGAGATTTGGCTAGTTGGTAAGTTAATGCCTGAATTAAGATATCGTCCAGATAAGGCGCCACTGCTATGCCCCGCGGCCTTAGAACCGCCAGAAGGGACCCTAGCACCTTTGTGAAAATTCTGGGAGCTGTGGCCAACCCGAAGGGAAGAGACACAAACTGGTAATGCTTGTCCTGAAAGGCAAACCTTCCGAATGGTCTCCATCTTGAAAGATGGGACTCTGAGGAATTTGTTTAGAATCTTGAGATCTAAAATTGGTCTGAAGGTTCCCTCTTTTTTGGGAACCACAAACAGATTGAAGTAAAACCCCTGCCCCTGTTCTTGGAACTGGGCAGATTACTCCCATGGTATATAGGTCTTCTACACAGCGTAAGAACGCCATTCTTTTTGTCTGGTTTACAGACAATTGAGAAAGATGGAATCTCCCCCTTGGAGGAGAATCTTTGAAGTCTAGAAGATACCCCTGGGTCACGATTTCTAAAGCCCAGGAGTCCTGAACGTCTCTTGCCCAAGCCTGAGCAAAGAGAGAAAGTCTGCCCCCAACTAGATCCGGTCCCGGATCGGGGGCTGCCCCTTCATGCTGTCTTGGTGGCAGCAGCGGGCTTCTTGGCCTGTTTACCTTTGTTCCAAGTCTGGTTAGGTCCCCAGACTGACTTGGATTGAGCAAAATTCCCCTCTTGCTTTGCAGCAGGGGAGGAGGTAGAGGGACCACCTTTGAAGTTTCAAAAGGAACGAAAATTATTATGTTTGGTCCTCATCTTATTTGTCTTATCCTGAGGAAGGGCATGGCTTTTTCCTCCAGTGATGTCTGAAAAGATCTCTTTCAGTTCAGGCCCGAATAGGGTCTTACCCTTGAAAGGGATGGCTAAAAGCTTAGATTTTGATGACACGTCAGCAGACCAGGACTTAAGCCATAACGCTCTACGCGCTAAAATGGCAAAACCTGAATTCTTTGCCGCTAATTTAGCCAGTTGAAAAGCGGCATCTGTAATGAAAGAATTAGCTAGCTTGAGAGCCCTAATTCTATCCAGAATATCATCTAATGGGGTCTCAACACGAAGAGCCTCCTCTAGAGCCTCGAAACAAAACACAGCTTCAGTAGTTACAGGAACAATGCACGCTATAGGTTGCAGAAGAAAACCCTGATGAGTAAATATTTTCTTTAGAAGACCCTCTAATTTTTTATCCATAGGAACTTTGAAAGCACAACTGTCCTCAATAGGTATAGTTGTACGCTTAGCTAGGGTAGAAATAGCTCCCTCAACCTTAGGGACCGTCTGCCACGAATCTCGAATGGAGTCTGATATGGGAAACATTTTCTTAAAAGTAGGAGGGGGAGAAAAGGGAATACCTGGTCTATCCCACTCCTTTGTAACAATGTCCGAAATCCTCTTAGGGACCGGAAAAACATTAGTGTAAGTAGGAACCTCTAGATATCTATCCATTTTACACAATTTCTCTGGTGGAATCACAATAGGGTCACAATCATCCAGAGTCGCTAAAACCTCCATGAGTAACAAGCGGAGGTGTTCTAGCTTAAATTTAAAAGCTGTCATATCTGAGTCTGTCTGAGGGAACATCTTTCCTGAATCAGAAAACTCTCCCTCAGACAGCAAATCCCTCACCCCCAACTCAGAACATTGTGAGGGTACATCAGAGGGCTCAGCATTCACTCTCACACCAGACCTACTGCGCTTCCCCTGCAACCCAGGCAGCTTAGATATAACCTCTGTGAGGGTAGTATTCATAACTGCGGCCATATCTTGCAGGGTGAAAGAATTACACGCACTAGAAGTACTTGGCGTCGCTTGTGCGGGCGTTAATGGTTGTGACACTTGGGGAGAATTAGATGGCATAACCTGATTCCTTTCTGACTGAGAATCATCCTGCGACATACTTTTATCAGCTAAAATATGTTCTTTGCAATTTATTGCCCTTTCAGTGCATGAGGGACACATTTTAAGTGGGGGTTCCACAATGGCTTCTAAACACATTGAACATTGGCTTTCCTCAATGTCAGACATGTTGAACAGGCTAGTAATAACCACAAACAGGCTTGAAAACACTTTACTTAGTGAAAAAATAACAATCTTAAAAAAAGGTACTGCGCCTTTAAGAGAAAAAAAGCATACATATTTTGCAAAACTGCTTTAAAATCATCCAATCGTTTCAATTTTTTTATATAAGATTCAACTTATGCAGCTAAGTTTGCCCCCCAAGGAAAGGAACACTTAACCCTTACAGTAAAAAACCGGATGAATAATAAACTTTTAAATCCGGAAAAAACACCCCTTGCACCTTGCCACAGCCCTGCTGTGGCGCCTACCTGCCCTCAGGGATGTGGAAAACAGGGTTATAAGCTTCGATTTGGCCCAAAACACTCACAAGGGCCCACCGGAGTTGGAGCTTGCTGCTTGCCTTGCAAATACAACTGCGCAACTGAGGTGTGAAAATAGGCCCCGCCTATCTAACTCGATGTCTCTAAGCCCAAATGAACCGCATCAGAGCGGTCTCAAACTAGCCATGTGGGTTCTTAAACCCAAAAAAAGAAGCCACGTGTACCCTCTTATTAAATCATTAACAACTTTCCTGATGAATAAATATTTTCTTGCCAAAAACGTTATCAGCACTCCGAGTTAAAAAACGTTTGCCCACAAACATTCAAACTCAGTGTCAACCATTTTTTCTCAGCCCCTATATGCAAGCTTAGTAATACCCCTCTTCTGTTAGGATTACTGCTTACCCTTACCCTCATGGGGATACTGTCAGCCAATTCTGAAATACCACAGTCTCTCCAGAAAAAAATGACTGAACATACCTCACTGCTTATAGCATGAAAAACGTTCCTCACACTGAAGTTTCTTAAGTACTCCTCAGCCATTCTGTGGGAACTGCTCTGAATCTTAGTGACAAATGCTAAGATCATCAGCCTCCAGGCAGAAGTCTTCATCCATCTGCTGCCTGAGAGTAAATAGTACACACCGGTACCATTTAAAAGAAAAAACTCTTGCTTGAAGAAAATAAAAACTAACATTTTATCACCTCTTTCACTTTACCCTTCCTAGTACTTAGAGTAGGCAAAGAGAATGACTGGGGGGTGGAGTTAAGGGAGGAGCTATATAGACAGCTCTGCTGTGGTGCTCTTTTCCACTTCCTGTTAGCAGGAGGATAATATCCCACAAGTAAAGGATGAATCTGTGGACTCGTCGTATCTTATAGAAGAAATATGTATTTGAATAGTTTTAAAATTGTATCCAATACTTTATTCCTATTGAGATTTTGCAAAATGAAAAGTGACAAAAAATTAATTTCTGTATTTTGATTTTCAGTTACTAATCTTTAATTAAAAATAGATACAAAATGTTATGTTTTGTGTTTTAAAAGGTGAACAATTGCTAAAAAAGAAAGCATAAAATGGTTGATATTTGATAATTAACGACTCACAATCTGTCGCTATAAAACACTGACACATTTTGTCACACTTATTTCTCCACAGCTGATCAACTGAGAAAAAACAGAATTTATGCTTACCTGATAAATTACTTTCTCCAACGGTGTGTCCGGTCCACGGCGTCATCCTTACTTGTGGGATATTCTCTTCCCCAACAGGAAATGGCAAAGAGCCCAGCAAAGCTGGTCATATGATCCCTCCTAGGCTCCGCCTACCCCAGTCATTCGACCGACGTACAGGAGGAAATATGCATAGGAGAAACCATATGATACCGTGGTGACTGTAGTTAGAGAAAATAATTCATCAGACCTGATTAAAAAAACCAGGGCGGGCCGTGGACTGGACACACCGTTGGAGAAAGTAATTTATCAGGTAAGCATAAATTCTGTTTTCTCCAACATAGGTGTGTCCGGTCCACGGCGTCATCCTTACTTGTGGGAACCAATACCAAAGCTTTAGGACACGGATGAAGGGAGGGAGCAAATCAGGTCACCTAAATGGAAGGCACCACGGCTTGCAAAACCTTTCTCCCAAAAATAGCCTCTGAAGAAGCAAAAGTATCAAATGTGTAAAATTTAGCAAAAGTGTGCAGTGAAGACCAAGTCGCTGCCTTACATATCTGGTCAACAGAAGCCTCGTTCTTGAAGGCCCATGTGGAAGCCACAGCCCTAGTGGAGTGAGCTGTGATTCTTTCAGGAGGCTGCCGTCCGGCAGTCTCATATGCCAAACGGATAATGCTTTTAAGCCAAAAAGAAAGAGAGGTAGAAGTTGCTTTTTGACCTCTCCTTTTACCAGAATAAACAACAAACAAAGAAGAAGTTTGTCTGAAATCTTTAGTGGCCTCTAAATAGAATTTTAGAGCACGGACTACGTCCAAATTGTGTAACAAACGTTCCTTCTTTGAAACTGGATTCGGACACAAAGAAGGTACAACTATCTCCTGGTTAATATTTTTGTTGGAAACAACTTTCGGAAGAAAAAGAGGCTTAGTACGCAAAACCACCTTATCTGCATGGAACACCAGATAGGGCGGAGAACACTGCAGAGCAGATAACTCAGAAACTCTTCTAGCAGAAGAAATTGCAACCAAAAACAGAACTTTCCAAGATAATAACTTAATATCTACGGAATGTAAGGGTTCAAACGGAACCCCTTGAAGAACTGAAAGACCCAGATTAAGACTCCAGGGAGGAGTCAAAGGTCTGTAAACAGGCTTGATTCTAACCAGAGCCTGAACAAACGCTTGAACGTCTGGCACAGCTGCCAGCCTTTTGTGAAGTAAAACAGATAACGCAGAAATCTGTCCCTTCAGAGAACTTGCAGATAATCCCTTCTCCAAACCCTCTTGTAGAAAGGATAAAATCCTAGGAATTTTAATCTTGTTCCATGGGAATCCTTTAGATTCACACCAATAGATATATTTTTTCCATATCTTATGGTAAATTTTTCTAGTTACAGGCTTTCTAGCCTGAATCAGAGTATCTATTACAGAATCTGAAAACCCACGCTTTGATAAAATCAAGCGTTCAATCTCCAAGCAGTCAGTTGGAGAGAGACCAGATTCGGATGTACGAATGGACCTTGAACAAGAAGGTCCTGTCTCAAAGGTAGCTTCCATGGTGGAGCCGATGACATATTCACCAGGTCTGCATACCAAGTCCTGCGTGGCCACGCAGGAGCTATCAAGATTACCGAAGCCCTCTCCTGGTTGATCCTGGCTACCAGCCTGGGAATGAGAGGAAACGGTGGGAAAACATAAGCTAGGTTGAAGGTCCAAGGTGCTACTAGTGCATCTACTAGAGTCGCCTTGGGATCCCTGGATCTGGACCCGTAACAAGGAACCTTGAAGTTCTGACGAGACGCCATCAGATCCATGTCTGGAATGCCCCATAATTGAGTTATTTGGGCAAAGATTTCCGGGTGGAGTTCCCACTCCCCCGGATGGAATGTCTGACGACATGGGATGTGGATTGCAGACAAGTGGCAGGAGTGATCCTCCGCCCATTGAATTATCTTGGTCACTTCCTCCATCGCCAGGGAACTTCTTGTTCCCCCCTGATGGTTGATATATGCAACTGTCGTCATGTTGTCTGATTGAAACCTTATGAATTTGGCCTTTGCTAGATGAGGCCAAGCTTTGAGAGCATTGAATATCGCTCTTAGTTCCAGAATGTTTATCGGGAGAAGAGATTCTTCCCGAGACCATAGACCCTGAGCCTTCAGGGGTTCCCAGACCGCGCCCCAGCCCACCAGACTGGCGTCGGTCGTGACAATGACCCACTCTGGTCTGCGGAAGCTCATTCCCTGTGACAGATTGTCCGGGTTCAGCCACCAACGGAGTGAATCTCTGGTCCTTTGATCTACTTGAATCGTCGGAGACAAGTCTGTATAATCCCCATTCCACTGTTTGAGCATGCACAGTTGTAATGGTCTTAGATGAATTCGTGCAAAAGGAACTATGTCCATTGCTGCAACCATCAATCCTATTACTTCCATGCACTGCGCTATGGAAGGACGAAGAACAGAATGAAGAACCTGACAAGAGCTTAGAAGTTTTGATTTTCTGACCTCTGTCAGGAAAATTCTCATTTCTAAGGAGTCTATTATTGTTCCCAAGAAGGGAACTCTTGTCGACAGGGAAAGAGAGCTCTTTTCTATGTTTACTTTCCATCCGTGAGATCTGAGAAAGGCTAGGACTATGTCCGTATGAGCCTTTGTGAATCAGGATGTCGTCCAAGTACGGTACTACTGCAATGCCCCTCGGTCTTAGAACCGCTAGAAGGGACCCTAGTACCTTTGTGAAAATTCTCGGAGCAGTGGCTAATCCGAAAGGAAGTGCCACAAACTGGTAATGCTTTTCCAGAAAAGCGAATCTTAGGAACTGATGATGTTCCTTGTGGATAGGAATATGGAGGTACGCATCCTTTAAATCCACCGTGGTCATAAATTGACCTTCCTGGATGGTAGGAAGGATCGTTCGAATGGTTTCCATTTTGAATGATGGAACCCTGAGAAATTTGTTTAGGATCTTGAGATCTAGAATTGGTCTGAACGTTCCCTCTTTTTTGGGAACTATGAACAGGTTGGAGTAAAATCCCATCCCTTGTTCTCTTATTGGAACTGGATGAATTACTCCCATCCTTAACAGGTCTTCTACACAATGTAAGAATGCCTGTCTTTTTATTTGGTTTGAAGATAATTGAGACCTGTGGAACCTTCCCCTTGGGGGTAGTTCCTTGAATTCCAGGAGATAACCTTGAGAAACTATTTCTAGTGCCCAAGGATCCTGAACATCTCTTGCCCAGGCCTGAGCAAAGAGAGAAAGTCTGCCCCCCACCAGATCCGGTCCCGGATCGGGGGCCATCCCTTCATGCTGTTTTGGTAGCAGTGGCGGGCTTCTTGGCCTGCTTACCCTTGTTCCAGCCTTGCATCGGTCTCCAGGCTGGTTTGGGTTGAGAAGTATTACCCTCTTGCTTAGAGGATGTAGAAGCAGAGGCTGGTCCGTTTCTGCGAAAGGGACGAAAATTAGGCTTATTTCTAGCCTTAAAAGACCTATCCTGAGGAAGGGCGTGGCCCTTTCCTCCGGTGATGTCTGAAATAATCTCTTTCAAATCAGGACCAAACAGTGTTTTGCCCTTGAAAGGGATGTTAAGCAATTTTGTCTTGGAAGACACATCCGCTGACCAAGACTTTAGCCAGAGCGCTCTGCGCGCCACGATAGCAAACCCTGAATTTTTCGCCGCTAATCTCGCTAATTGCAAAGCGGCATCTAGAATAAAAGAGTTAGCCAATTTGAGTGCATGAACTCTGTCCATAATCTCCTCATACGAAGATTCCTTATCGAGCGACTTTTCTAGTTCTTCGAACCAGAAACACGCTGCCGTAGTGACAGGAACAATGCATGAAATTGGTTGAAGAAGGTAACCTTGCTGAACAAACATTCTTTTAAGCAAACCCTCTAATTTCTTATCCATAGGATCTTTAAAAGCACAACTATCTTCTATGGGAATAGTAGTGCGTTTGTTTAGAGTAGAGACCGCCCCCTCGACCTTAGGGACTGTCTGCCATAAGTCCTTTCTGGGGTCGACTATAGGAAATAATTTCTTAAATATAGGGGGAGGCACAAAAGGTATGCCGGGCCTTTCCCATTCCTTGTTTACTATGTCCGCCACCCGCTTGGGTATAGGAAAAACATCGGGGGGCACCGGAACCTCTAGGAACTTGTCCATCTTACATAATTTCTCTGGAATGACCAAATTGTCACAATCATCCAGAGTAGATAATACCTCCTTAAGCAGTGCGCGGAGATGTTCTAATTTAAATTTAAATGTTACAACATCAGGTTCAGCTTGTTGAGAAATTTTCCCTGAATCTGAAATTTCTCCCTCAGACAAAACCTCCCTCCTGGCCCCTTCAGATTGGTGTGAGGGTATGTCAGAAGCGTTATCATCAGCGTCCTCTTGCTCTTCAGTGTTTAAAACAGAGCAATCGCGCTTTCTTTGATAAGTAGGCATTTTAGATAAAATATTTTTAATAGAATTATCCATAACAGCCGTTAATTGTTGCATAGTAATAAGTATTAACATAGTAACATAGTAACATAGTAGATAAGGTTGAAAAAAGACTGAAGTCCATCGAGTTCAACCTATACAAATCTAAAATACTTACAAAAAGCTCCAGTTAAGCTTAAATAACCCCATTAAAATGTGACCCATTTAATACTAGCAATCATATCCATGAATTTTGTTTATATACAGAAATTTATCCAGACTGTTTTTAAATGTATCTATGGTATTGGCATTCACTACCTCCTTTGGTAATGAGTTCCACAATTTTATTGCTCTTACAGTGAAAAAACGTTTCCGTTGCAGGAGATTAAATCTCCTTTCCTCCAACCTTAAATTATGACCTCTTGTCGGAACCAATTTTCTTGGAATAAAAAGAGCTTCTGCCATCTCTGTATATGGGCCTTGAATATATTTATATAAAGTAATCATGTCACCTCTCAAGCGCCTTTTTTCTAAAGAGAACAGACCCAGTTTGGCTAGCCTCTCCTCATAGGTTAATTTCTCCAATCCCCTTATTAGCTTTGTGGCCCTTCTCTGAACTTTTTCTAGTTCTGCAATATCTTTTTTAGCAATCGGTCCCCAGAACTGCACTCCAAACTCAAGGTGAGGTCTTACCAGGGCTTTATATTGGCGCACTAGATGTACTAGGGGCCTCTTGTGTGGGCAAAACTGGTGTAGACACAGAAGGGGGTGATGCAGTACCATGCTTACTCCCCTCATCTGAAGACTCATCTTGGGCACTATTATTATCTGTGGCATCATTGTCCCTACTTTGTTTGGACACCATGTCACAATTATCACATACATTTAAATGGGGAGACACATTGGCATTCATACATATAGAACATCGTTTATCTGATGGTTCAGACATGTTAAACAGGCTTAAACTTGTCAACAAAGCACAAAAAACGTTTTAAAATGAAACCGCTACTGTCACTTTAAATTTTAAACAGAACACACTTTATTACTGAAAATGCGAAAAAGTATGAAGCAATTGTTCAAAATTCACCAAAATTTCACCACAGTGTCTTAAAGCCTTAAAAGTATTGCACACCAAATTTGGAAGCTTTAACCCTTAAGATAACGGAACCGGAGCCGTTTTTACATTTAACCCCTATACAGTCCCAGGAATCTGCTTTGCTGAGACCCAACCAAGCCCAGAGGGGAATACGATACCAAATGACGCCTTCTATAAGCTTTTTCAGTGGATCCTAGCTCCTCACACATGAATCTGCATGCCTTGCCTTCCAAAAACAACTGTGCATTAGTGGCGCGAAAATGAGGCTCTGCCTATGACTAGAGAAGGCCCCCATCTGAAAAAGGTGTCCATACAGTGCCTGCCGTTTTTTAACAACAATCCCCAAGATTATAATAACTATAAAGCGCTATAATCTGTCAAATATGCTTAGCAAGTAATCGTTTTAGCCCAGAAAAATGTCTACCAGTTTTTTAAGCCCTTATAAAGCCTTTATTCTTTTACTTAATCTAAGAAAATGGCTTACCGGTCCCCATAGGGAAAATTACAGCCTTCCAGCATTACCAAGTCGTGTTAGAAATGTGGCCATCATACCTCAGGCAGAAAAGTCTGCCAACTGCTTCCCCCAACTGAAGTTACTTCATCTCAACAGTCCTGTGTGGAAACAGCAATCGATTTTAGTAACGTCTGCTAAAATCATCTTCCTCTCACAAACAGAAATCTTCTTCTCTTTTCTGTTTCAGAGTAAATAGTACATACCAGCACTATTTTAAAATAACAAACACTTGATTGAAGAATAAAACTACATTTAAACACCAAAAAACTCTTAGCCATCTCCGTGGAGATGTTGCCTGTGCAACGGCAAAGAGAATGACTGGGGTAGGCGGAGCCTAGGAGGGATCATATGACCAGCTTTGCTGGGCTCTTTGCCATTTCCTGTTGGGGAAGAGAATATCCCACAAGTAAGGATGACGCCGTGGACCGGACACACCTATGTTGGAGAAACAGCATATAATATGAGTGGATAACTCAGAGGAAAAGGACTGACATGGATATGTAAATACTGTGGTGTAAAATGCACAAAGGGTATGACCAGGATAACGTGACATTATGGTAACCACCTTTTATGGTATATGTGCCTCATATTAAGCAGCACTACTAGACTGATATTGCCCTGACATGTTAATAGTGTGTGTGTGCGCGCCGTGTTACTACTGTGTGTGTTTGTGTGTGCGCTGTGTTACTAGTGTGTGTGTGCGCCGTGTTACTAGTGTGTGTGCGCCGTGTTACTAGTGTGTGTGTGTGCGCCGTGTTACTGGTGTGTGTGTGCGCCGTGTTACTGGTGTGTGTGTGCGCCGTGTTACTGGTGTGTGTGTGTGCGCCGTGTTACTGGTGTGTGTGTGTGCACTGTGTTACTGGTGTGTGTGTGCGCTGTGTTACTAGTGTGTGTGTGTGCGCTGTGTTACTAGTGTGTGTGTGCGCTGTGTTACTAGTGTGTGTGTGCTGAGTTACTAGTGTGTGTGCGCTGTGTTACTAGTTTGTGTGTGCGCTGTGTTACTTGTGTGTGCGCTGTGTTACTAGTGTGTGCGCGCTGTGTTACTAGTGTGTGTGCGCGCTGTGTTACTAGTGTGTGGGTGTGTGCACTGTGTTACTAGTGTGCTCTGTGTTACTAATAAGTGTGTGTGTGCACTGTGTTACTAGTGTGTGTGTGCTGTGTTACTAGTTTGTGTGCGCTGTGTTACTAGTGTGTGTGTGCGCTGTGTTACTAGTGTGTGTGTGTGCTGTGTTACTAGTTTGTGTGCGCTGTGTTACTAGTGTGTGTGTGTGCGCTGTGTTACTAGTGTGTGCGTGCGCTGTGTTACTAGTGTGTGTGTGTGCGCTGTGTTACTAGTGTGTGCGTGCGCTGTGTTACTAGTGTGTGCGTGCGCTGTGTTACTAGTGTGTGCATGCGCTGTGTTACTAGTGTGTGCGCGCGCTGTGTTACTAGTGTGTGCGTGCGCTGTGTTACTAGTGTGTGCGCGCCCTGTGTTACTAGTGTGTGCGCGCCCTGTGTTACTAGTGTGTGCGAGCCCTGTGTTACTAGTGTGTGCGCGCCCTGTGTTACTAGTGTGTGCGCGCCCTGTGTTACTAGTGTGCGCGTGCGCTGTGTTACTAGGGTGTGCGTGCGCTGTGTTACTAGGGTGTGTGTTGTGTTACTAGTGTGTGTGTGCGCGCTGTGTTACTAGTGTGTGTGTGCTGTGTTACTAGTGTTTGTGTGTGCGCTGTGTTACTAGTGTGCGTGTGTTGTGTTACTAGTGTGTGCACTGTGTTACTAGTGTGTGGGTGTGTGCGCTGTGTTACTAGTGTGTGTGTGCGCCGTGTTACTAGTGTGTGTGCGCCGTGTTACTAGTGTGAGTGTGTGCGCCGTGTTACTGGTGTGTGTGTGCGCCGTGTTACTGGTGTGTGTGTGCGCTGTGTTACTGGTGTGTGTGTGCGCTGTGTTACTGGTGTGTGTGTGTGCGCGCTGTGTTACTGGTGTGTGTGGGTGCGCTGTGTTACTAGTGTGTGTGTGCGCTGTGTTACTAGTGTGTGTGTGCGCTGTGTTACTAGTGTGTGCGCGCGCTAGTGTTTGTGTGTGCGCTGTGTTACTAGTAAGTGTGTGTGCACTGTGTTACTAGAGTGTGCGCTGTGTTACTAGAGTGTGCGCCGTGTTACTAGTGTGTGTGTGTGCGCGCCGTGTTACTAGTGTGTGTGTGTGCGCGCCGTGTTACTAGTGTGTGCGCTGTGTTACTAGTGTGTGCGCTGTGTTACTAGTGTGCGTGTGCGCTGTTAACAGTGTGTGTGCGAGCTGTGTTACTGGTGTGTGTGTGCGCTGTGTTACTAGTGTGTGTGTGCGCTGCGTTACTAGTGTGTGTGTGTGCTGTGTTACTAGTGTGTGTGTGTGTGCCGTGTTACTAGTGTGTGTGTGCGCGCAGTGTTACTAGTGTGTGCGCTGTGTTACTAGTGTGTGTGCGCGCTGTGTTACTAGTGTGTGTGCGCGCTGTGTTACTAGTGTGTGTGCGCTGCGTTACTAGTGTGTGTGCGCTGCGTTACTAGTGTGTATGCGCTGCGTTACTAGTGTGTGTGTGTGCTGCGTTACTAGTGTGTGTGCGCGCTGTGTTACTAGTGTGTGTGTGCGCTGTGTTACTAGTGTGTGTGTGCGCTGTGTTACTAGGGTGTGCGTGCGCTGTGTTACTAGTGTGTGCGCGCGCTGTGTTACTAGTGTGTGTGTGCTGTGTTACTAGTGTGTGCACTGTGTTACTAGTGTGTGTGTGTGCGCTGTGTTACTAGTGTGTGTGCACTGTGTTACTAGAGTGTGCGTGTGTGCGCCGTGTTACTAGTGTGTGCGCTGTGTTACTAGTGTGTGTGTGCACTGTTACTAGTGTGTGTGCGCGCTGTGTTACTGGTGTGTGTGCGCGCCGTGTTACTAGTGTGTGCGCTGTGTTACTAGTGTGTGTGTGCGCTGTTACTGGTGTGTGTGCGCGCTGTGTTACTGGTGTGTGCGCGCGCTGTGTAACTAGTGTGTGTGCGCTGTGTTACTAGTCTGTGCGCGCGCTGTGTTACTAGTGTGTGGGTGTGTGCACTGTGTTACTAGTGTGCTCTGTGTTACTAATAAGTGTGTGTGTGCACTGTGTTACTAGTGTGTGTGTGCTGTGTTACTAGTGTGTGTGTGTGTGCTGTGTTACTAGTTTGTGTGCGCTGTGTTACTAGTGTGTGTGTGCGCTGTGTTACTAGTGTGTGTGTGTGCTGTGTTACTAGTTTGTGTGCGCTGTGTTACTAGTGTGTGTGTGTGCGCTGTGTTACTAGTGTGTGCGTGCGCTGTGTTACTAGTGTGTGCGTGCGCTGTGTTACTAGTGTGTGCGTGCGCTGTGTTACTAGTGTGTGCGTGCGCTGTGTTACTAGTGTGTGCGCGCGCTGTGTTACTAGTGTGTGCGCGCCCTGTGTTACTAGTGTGTGCGCGCCCTGTGTTACTAGTGTGTGCGAGCCCTGTGTTACTAGTGTGTGCGAGCCCTGTGTTACTAGTGTGTGCGCGCCCTGTGTTACTAGTGTGCGCGCGCGCTGTGTTACTAGTGTGCGCGCGCGCTGTGTTACTAGTGTGCGCGCGCGCTGTGTTACTAGTGTGAGCGCGCGCTGTGTTACTAGTGTGAGCGCGCGCTGTGTTACTAGCGTGCGCTGTGTTACTAGTGTGCGCGCGCGCTGTGTTACTAGTGTGCGCGCGTGCTGTGTTACTAGTGTGCGCGCGCTGTGTTACTAGTGTGCGCGCGCGCTGTGTTACTAGCGTGCGCTGTGTTACTAGTGTGCGCGCGCGCTGTGTTACTAGTGTGCGCGCGTGCTGTGTTACTAGTGTGCGCGCGCTGTGTTACTAGTGTGCGCGCGCGCTGTGTTACTAGTGTGTGCGTGCGCTGTGTTACTAGGGTGTGTGTTGTGTTACTAGTGTGTGCGCGCGCTGTGTTACTAGTGTGTGTGTGCTGTGTTACTAGTGTTTGTGTGTGCGCTGTGTTACTAGTGTGTGTGTGCTGTGTTACTAGTGTGTGCACTGTGTTACTAGTGTGTGGGTGTGTGCGCTGTGTTACTAGTGTTTGTGTGTGCGCTGTGTTACTAGTGTTTGTGTGTGCGCTTTGTTACTAGTAAGTGTGTGTGCGCTGTGTTACTAGTGTTTGTGTGTGCGCTTTGTTACTAGTAAGTGTGTGTGCGCTGTGTTACTAGTAAGTGTGTGTGCACTGTGTTACTAGAGTGTGCGCTGTGTTACTAGAGTGTGCGCTGTGTTACTAGTGTGTGTGTGTGCCGTGTTACTAGTGTGTGTGTGTGCGCGCCGTGTTACTAGTGTGTGCGCTGTGTTACTAGTGTGTGTGTGCGCTGTTACCAGTGTGTGTGCGAGCTGTGTTACTGGTGTGTGTGTGCGCTGTGTTACTAGTGTGTGTGTGCGCTGCGTTACTAGTGTGTGTGTGTGCTGCGTTACTAGTGTGTGTGTGTGCTGTGTTACTAGTGTGTGTGTGTGCCGTGTTACTAGTGTGTGTGTGTGTGTGTGTGCGCGCAGTGTTACTAGTGTGTGCGCTGTGTTACTAGTGTGTGTGTGCGCTGTGTTACTAGTGTGTGTGCGCGCTGTGTTACTAGTGTGTGTGCGCTGTGTTACTAGTGTGTGTGTGTGCTGCGTTACTAGTGTGTGTGTGTGCTGCGTTACTAGTGTGTGTGTGTGCTGTGTTACTAGTGTGTGTGTGTGCCGTGTTACTAGTGTGTGTGTGTGTGTGTGCGCGCAGTGTTACTAGTGTGTGCGCTGTGTTACTAGTGTGTGTGTGCGCTGTGTTACTAGTGTGTGTGCGCGCTGTGTTACTAGTGTGTGTGCGCTGCGTTACTAGTGTGTGTGTGCTGCGTTACTAGTGTGTGTGTGCTGCGTTACTAGTGTGTGTGCGCGCTGTGTTACTAGTGTGTGTGCGCGCTGTGTTACTAGGGTGTGTGTGCGCTGTGTTACTAGGGTGTGCGTGCGCTGTGTTACTAGGGTGTGTGTGCTGTGTTACTAGTGTGTGCACTGTGTTACTAGTGTGTGTGTGTGCGCTGTGTTACTAGTAAGTGTGTGTGCACTGTGTTACTAGAGTGTGCGTGTGTGCGCCGTGTTACTAGTGTGTGCGCTGTGTTACTAGTGTGTGTGTGCACTGTTACTAGTGTGTGTGCGCGCTGTGTTACTGGTGTGTGTGTGCGCGCTGTGTTACTAGTGTGTGTGCGCTGTGTTACTAGTGTGTGTGTGTGTGTGCGCCGTGTTACTAGTGTGTGCGCTGTGTTACTAGTGTGTGTGTGCGCTGTTACTAGTGTGTGTGCGCACTGTGTTACTGGTGTGTGCGCGCGCTGTGTTACTAGTGTGTGTGTGCGCTGTGTTACTAGTGTGTGTGTGCGCTGCGTTACTAGTGTGTGTTTGTACGCTGTGTTACTAGTGTGTTTGTGTGCCGTGTTACTAGTGTGTGTGTGTGCGCGCCGTGTTACTAGTGTGTGCGCTGTGTTACTAGTGTGTGTGTGCGCTGTGTTACTAGTGTGTGTGTGCGCTGTTACTAGTGTGTGTGCGCGCTGTGTTACTGGTGTGTGCGCGCGCTGTGTTACTAGTGTGTGTGTGTGTGCGCCGTGTTACTAGCGTGTGCGCTGTGTTACTAGTGTGTGTGTGTGCTGTTACTAGTGTGTGTGCGCGCTGTGTTACTGGTGTGTGCGCGCGCTGTGTTACTAGTGTGTGTGTGCGCTGCGTTACTAGTGTGTGTGTGTACGCTGTGTTACTAGTGTGTGTGTGTGCCGTGTTACTAGTGTGTGTGTGTGTGTGCGCCGTGTTACTAGTGTGTGCGCTGTGTTACTAGTGTGTGTGTGCGCTGTGTTACTAGTGTGTGTGCGCGCTGTGTTACTAGTGTGTGTGCGCGCTGTGTTACTAGTGTGTGCGCGCGCTGTGTTACTGGTGTGTGTGTGCTGCGTTACTAGTGTGTGTGTGCTGCGTTACTAGTGTGTGTGTGCGCTGTGTTACTAGTGTGTGTGTGTGCTGTGTTACTAGTGTGTGAGCGCGCTGTGTTACTAGTGTGTGTGCGCGCTGTGTTACTAGTGTGTGTGCGCGCTGTGTTACTAGTGTGTGTGTGTGCTGTGTTACTAGTGTGTGTGCTGTGTTACTAGTGTGTGTGCTGTGTTACTAGTGTGTGTGCGCTGTGTTACTAGTGTGTGTGTGCGCTGTGTTACTAGTGTGTGTGTGCGCTGTGTTACTAGTGTGTGTGTGCGCTGTGTTACTAGTGTGTATGTGTGCGCTGAGTTACTAGTGTGTGTGTGTGCTGTGTTACTAGTTTGTGTGTGTGCTGTGTTACTAGTTTGTGTGTGCGCTGTGTTACTAGTGTGTGTGCGCTGTGTTACTAGTGTGTGTGTGTTGTGTTACTAGTGTGCGCGCACTGTGTTACTAGTGTGTGCACTGTGTTACTAGTGTGTGCACTGTGTTACTAGTGTGTAGGTGTGTGCACTGTGTTACTAGTGTGCGCGTGTGCGCTGTGTTACTAGTAGCGCTGTGTTACTAGTGTGTGTGTGTGCGCTCTGTTACTAGTGTGCGCGCGCTGTGTTACTAGTGTGTGCACTGTGTTACTAGTGTGCGCTGTGTTACTAGTAGCGGTGTTACTAGTGTGTGTGTGTGCGCTGTGTTACTAGTGTGTGTGTGCTGTGTTACTAGTGTGTGTGTGTGCTGTGTTACTAGTTTGTGTGCGCTGTGTTACTAGTGTGTGTGTGCGCTGTGTTACTAGTGTGTGCTGTGCTACTAGTGTGTGTGCTGTGTTACTAGTGTGTGTGTGCGCTGTGTTACTAGTGTGTGCTGTGCTACTAGTGTGTGTGCTGTGTTACTAGTGTGTGTGCTGTTACTAGTGTGTGTGTGATTTGTTACTAGAGCGTGTGATTTTTTTTAAAGGAAACCACTACTTGCAATAATAAAAAATAAATTGTACATGCATCTGGTTGTTATGACAGCATTTAGTAAATGAGATAACTCTGTATTCAAATACGTTTTCAGTCTTTAAATGCAGCTCAATGCTCACCTCATTATGGTTTTGCAAAAAGAAGCTATAGACAAAGAAGAGAGATGAGAATTCAGCAGATGAAGATACTACAGCAGTGTAGGTAAATGCCGGTGTGTCACTGCAATACTGAGTATACTATTGCTTGTGTAACCTGCATGTGTAATGCAATCTATTAGCTACTCACTATAAGAAGTCTGAAGGCCGTACCCATCAATACAGAAGACTGAGACCCGGATAAATCCATTAACGATTTGAGGGGACCTGCTTCTGAACTTGTCATGTTGCATCTAACTGCTATACCCCGTTTGTAGAAATGTCCCTTCATATTTGCACGTGACTTACTCTCAAGAGAAGAACATGAAACGGACTATTAAAGGCTGAAAGCCACGGCAGGGTAAAAGGGAAGATTAACCCCTGGGTCAGAGCCAAGACATTCAGTTAACTGTCTCAAGGACCAAGCAAAGGATACAACCTGGATTTGCGCCATTAGAATAAAAATGCCTGTATTTGACAAACTGATTGAAAATAACTAACAGGAAGCCAACCAGTCGTTGGTCACATGCAACGTCATTGTCATCAAGTTGTGTCATTTTTAAAAACGTACAACTGCAGAGGCTCTCATTTATCTTTTAATGAAGGGGATGACATTGGCGCAGAGAGAAGCCATGCTCACACACGGACAAGCAGCCTTCACTGGTGCACAGATGGACACAAATGTGATGTCATGACAGATTGTGGGGACACAATCAGACGTTAGGGTGCGGGCATCAAAACCTTACTTGCTGGTACAGTTGGGGTCTAAGCGCAGAGTTCTCAATCATAGTGTGAACCATGGTGATTACAGGCTCATTCTCTTTCATCTACGTCAGATCAGGGGGAGCATACAGTAAAGATTAGTTACAGCAGAACTCACGTGAAGCCTCTGTACACAGATATCTATAGCAAACCCAGCAATATGTACAATAATATAAAGCTAAATAGGTCAGTTTATCACATAACCTGCGACATGTGCTACAGGAAACCTGGATTTAATTAATAACGTCACTGATTTCTGTACAACTATAGAACTTCTCTGTAAAAGCTAACTACAGGACGAATAAAGAAAGAACAAAGTGTGCTTTAAAACAGGGGTCAAAAATATCTGTTTAACATTTAGAAGCCAATAAGAATATTAGAACCCAGTCATATAAGTTAGGAGGTAATATTCTAGGAGCCAGTGGCTCCTGGGTTTGTTATGCCCTGATATTGTTAATAAATTCAAATCATAATTCCATTTAATAAATGTTTAGTGAAAAATAGGTAATCACGCAAGTCATGTTACTGAGCACAATAAAGAGTATGAATGGATTCACAAGCGTTAGGCTATTTGTCATTTAAATAGAATACTGTGATTATTTCATATAGAAGGGTCACGGTCCCATGAATCTGAATATTTCACAAGATCAGGACAATCAGATTGTGAACAGAATGTATGAACCATGTGCACAATCAAATCACATTAAAGTGCATGTGAATAAGCTGCATACAGTGTGTGCACAGCGCACGATTGGCACATTCACTCATTTCATAACAGATAAGGGCAATTCAATGAGAATGCAGATAAACATTGCATTGAGGCTATGAGGCCCATTTATCAAGCGCTGAATGGAGCTTGAGGGCCCGTGTTTCCGTTGAGTCTTCAGACTCGCCAGAAACGCAAGTTATGGAGCAGCGGTCTAAAGACCGCTGCTCCATAACCCTGTCCGCCTGCTCTGATGAGGTAGACAGAGATCGCCACAATTAAACCCGATCAAGTACGATCGGGTTGATTGACACCCCCCTGCTAGCGGACGATTGGCCGCGAGTCTGCAGGGGGCGGCGTTGCACCAGCAGCTCTTGTGAGCTGCTGGTGTAATGCTGAATACGGAGAGCGTATTGCTCTCTGCATTCAGCGAGGTCTGGCGGACCTGATCCGCACTGTCAGATCAGGTCCGACAGACCTTTGTTAAATAGGCCTCTATGAATTCGGCCAATGTATGAGTCATATTTGTCTAACTCATCTGTGCAATGTTTTACATTACAGATACAACACAGACGTTTTCTGGTCTCCTTACATATAACTTTCGTCTCATATTATATAAAAGGGGTTATGAATTTTAATACAATCTAATTTAAGTGGTTGTTGAGAGTCATTTTGAAGAGTAGGCCATCGGCAAGCATTGCATATGTTTACCAAAGAGAGATACATGGCTACAAAATATTTTAAATAATTCTTTAGTGGAAATTTAATAGTAACAGAGGGACAAAAAAATCCAGTAATGGAATGACAATCCTTTTTATAGAGCAAGGGGACCGTTTTTATTATGTTATATATTGAATAATTATTTGTGATTTTGCAATTGTTGTCTTGGTAGTAAATGACACAAAATGATAGAAAATTATCTAAAAGGGTCAGGAAAAACAGAATTTATGCTTACCTGATAAATTTCTTTCTCTTGTGATGTATCGAGTCCACGGATTCATCCATACTTGTGGGATATTCTCCTTCCTAACAGGAAGTTGCAAAGAGAGCACCCACAGCAGAGCTGTCTATATAGTTCCTCCCTTAGCTCCACCCCCCAGTCATTCGACCGAAGGCTAGGAAGAAAAAGGAGAAACTATAGGGTGCAGAGGTGACTGAATTTTTTAAAATAAAAATATACTACCTGTCTTAAACAGACAGGGCGGGCCGTGGACTCGATACATCACAAGAGAAAGAAATTTATCAGGTAAGCATAAATTCTGTTTTCTCTTGTAAGATGTATCGAGTCCACGGATTCATCCATACTTGTGGGATACCAAAGCTTTAGGACACGGATGAAGGGAGGGACAAGACAGGTACCTTAAACGGAAGGCACCACTGCCTGTAGAACCTTTCTCCCAAAAATAGCCCCCGAAGAAGCAAAAGTATAGAATTTGTAAAATTTGGAAAAAGTATGAAGCGAAGACCAAAAAGAAAGAGAGGTAGCCGTAGCTTTTTGGCCTCTCCGCTTACCAGAATAAACAACAAACAATGAAGATGTTTGACGGAAATCTTTGGTTGCTTGTAAGTAGAACTTTAGAGCACGAACCACATCAAGATTGTGCAACAGACGTTCCTTCTTTGAAGAAGGATTAGGACACAGCGAAGGAACAACAATTTCCTGATTGATATTCCTATTAGAAACAACCTTAGGAAGGAATCCCGGTTTGGTACGCAAAACCACCTTATCTGCATGGAAAACAAGATAAGGTGAGTCACACTGTAAAGCAGATAACTCAGAAACTCTTTGGGCCAAAGAGATAGCTACTAAAAACAGAACTTTCCAAGATAGAAGCTTAATATCTATGGAATGCATAGGTTCAAACGGAACCCCTTGAAGAACTGTAAGAACTAAGTTTAGGCTCCATGGCGGAGCAACAGGTTTGAATACAGGCTTGATTCTGACTAAAGCCTGACTAAATGCTTGAACGTCTGGGACATCTGCCAGACACTTGTGTAAAAGAATAGACAAAGCAGAAATTTGTCCTTTTAAGGAGCTAGCTAATAATCCCTTCTCCAATCCTTCTTGGAGAAAAGACAATATTCTAGGAATCCTAATCTTACTCCATGAGTAACCCTTGGATTCACACCAATAAAGATATTTGCGCCAAATCTCATGATAGATTTTCCTGGTGACAGGCTTTCTAGCTTGAATCAGGGTATCAATAACCGACTCAGAGAAACCACGCTTTGATAAAATCAAGTGTTCAATCTCCAAGCAGTCAGACGCAGAGAAATTAGATTTGGATGCTTGAATGGACCTTGGATTAGAAAGTCCTGCCTCATTGGCAGAGTCCACGGTGGAACAGATGACATGTCCACTAGGTCTGCATACCAAGTCCTGCGTGGCCACGCAGGTGCTATCAGAATCACCGAAGCTCTCTCCTACTTGATTCTGGCAACCAGACGTGGGAGGAGAGGAAACGGTGGAAATACATAGACCAGTTTGAAGGACCAAGGCACTGCTAGAGCATCTATCAGTGCCGCCTGGGGATCCCGGGACCTGGACCCGTAACAAGGAAGCTTGGCATTCTGACGAGACACCATCAGATCCAATTCTGGTGTGCCCCATAGCTGAGTCAGCTGGGCAAATACTTCCGGATGAAGCTCCCACTACCCCGGATGAAAAGTCTGACGACTTTGGAAATCCGCCTCCCAGTTCTCTACCCCTGGGATATGGATTGCTGAAAGATGGCAAGAGTGAGTCTCTGCCCATTGGATTATTTTGGTTACTTCGATCATCGCTAGAGGACTCCGTGTTCCTCCTTGGTGATTGATGTAAGCTACGGTCGTGATGTTGTCCGACTGAAATCTGATGAATTTGGCCGCAGCTAACTGAGGCCACGCCTGAAGCGCATTGAATATCGCTCTCAGTTCTAGAATGCTTATCGGGAGGAGAGTTTCCTCCCGAGACCATAAGCCCTGTGCTTTCAGGGAGTTCCAGACTGCACCCCAGCCCAGCAGGCTGGCATCTGTCGTTACTATGAGCCACTCTGGCCTGCAGAAACACATTCCCTGAGCCAGGTGGTCCTGAGACAACCACCAGAGAAGAGAATCTCTGGTCTCCTGATCCAGATGTATTTGCGGAGATAAATCTGCATAATCCCCATTCCACTGTTTGAGCATGCATAGTTGCAGTGGTCTGAGGTGTAGGCGGGCAAAAGGAACTATGTCCATTGCTGCTACCATGAGTCCGACTACCTCCATACACTCAACCACTGATGGCCGAGGACTTGAATGAAGAGCTCGGCAAGTGGTTAAGTGTTTTGATTTTCTGACCTCCATCAGAAATATTTTAATTTCTACCGAGTCTATCAGAGTCCCTAGGAAGGAGACTCTTGTGAGAGTGAATAGAGAACTCTTTTTTTATGTTCACCTTCCACCCGTGAGATCTCAGAAAAGCCAACACGATGTCCGTGTGAGACTTGGTTAACTGGAAAGTCGATGCCTGAATTAAGATGTCATCTAGATAAGGCGCCACTGCTATGCCCCGCGGTCTTAAAACCGCCAAAAGGGACCCTAGCACCTTTGTGAAAATCCTGGGCGCCGTGGCCAACCCGAAGGGAAGGGCCACAGACTGGTAATGCCTGTCCAGAAAGGCGAATCTGAGGAATTGATGATGATCTCTGTGAATAGGGATGTGTAGATACGCATCCTTTAAGTCCGCGGTAGTCATATATTGACCCTCCTGGATCTCTCTTTGTCTGGTTTGCAGACAATTGAGAAATGTGAAATCTCCCCCTTGGAGGGGAGTCTTTGAAGTCCAGAAGATATCCCTGGGACACAATTTCTAACGCCCAGGAATCGTGAACAGCTCTTGCCTAAAACTGAGCAAAGAGAGAGAGTCTGCCCCCTACTAGATCCGGTCCCGGATCAGGGGCTACCCCTTCATGCTGTCTTGGAGGCAGCAGCAGGCTTCTTGGCCTGTTTACCCTTGTTCCAAGCCTGGTTAGGTCTCCAGACTGACTTGGATTGGGCAAAATTCCCCTCTTGCTTTGCAGCAGGGGAAGCTGAAGCGGGACCACTCTTGAAGTTCCGAAAGGAACGAAAATTATTTTGTTTGGTCCTCATTTTATTTGTTTTATCCTGAGGGAGGGCGTGGCCTTAACCTCCAGTGATGTCTGAAATAATCTCTTTCAGTTCAGGCCCGAATAGGGTCTTTCCTTTGAAAGGGATGTTCAAAAGTTTAGATTTTGATGACACATCAGCAGATCAGGACTTAAGCCATAACGCCCTGCGTGCTAAAATGGCAAAACCTGAATTCTTTGCCGCTAATTTAGCCAGTTGGAAAGCGGCATCTGTAATGAAAGAATTAGCCAATTTAAGGGCCTTAATTCTATCCATAATATCCTCTAATGGAGTCTCCATCTGAAGAGCCTCTTCTAGAGCCTCGAACCAGAAAGCAGCTGCGGTAGTTACAGGAACAATGCACGCAATAGGTTGGAGAAGAAAACCTTTTCTTTAGGAGACCCTCTAATTTTTTTATCCATAGGATCTTTGAAAGCACAACTGTCTTCAATAGGTATAGTTGTACGCTTAGCGAGAGTAGAAACAGCTCCCTCCACCTTAGGAACCGTCTGCCACGAGTCCCGCATGGTGTCAGATATGGGAAACATTTTCTTAAAAACAGGAGGGGGAGCGAACGGTATACCTGGTCTATCCCACTCCTTAGTAACAATATTCATAATCCTCTTAGGGACTGGAAAAACATCAGTGTAAACAGAAACCTCTAAGTATTTGTCCATTTTACACAATTTCTCTGGGACCACAATAGGGTCACAATCATCCAGAGTCGCTAATACCTCCCTGAGCAACAAGCGGAGGTGTTCAAGCTTAAATTTAAAGGCCGTCATATCAGAATCTGTCTGAGGGAGCGTCTTTCCTGAATCAGAAATCTCTCCCTCAGATAGTAAATCTCTTACCCCTACTTCAGAACATTGTGAGGGTATATCGGATACGGCTACTAAAGCGTTAGAAGGCTCAGCAGTTGTTCTTAACCCAGAGATGTCACGCTTTCCTTGTAAACCAGGCAGTTTAGATAAAACCGCTGTGAGGGTTGTATTCATAACTGTGGCCATGTCTTGTAAAGTAAATGAAGTTGATGCACTAGAGGTACTTGGCGTCACTTGTGTGGGCGTTACTGGTTGTGACACTTGGGGAGAGCTAGATGGCAAACCCTCAGTTCCTTCTGTCTGAGAATCATCTATTGCTATATTTTTAAGTTCTAAAATATGCTCTTTATAATTTATAGACATATTAATGCAAGTGGGACACATATAAGAGGGGGTTCCACAATGGCTTCTAAACACATTGAACAAGGATTTTCCTTGGTGTCAGACATGTTAAACAGGCTAGTAATGAAACAAGCAAGCTTGGAAAACACTTTATTCAAAGTAAATAATACTTAGAAAAAAACGGTACTGTGCCTTTAAGAGAAAAAAAGATGCACAAACTCTGCAAAACAGTGTAAAAAAGCTGTAAACTTTACAAAATTTTTACAGTAGAATCATAAAGCCTTAGTAAGTTTACACAGCCAGCCAAATAAACGATTAACCCCTTAATGTAAAAACCGGATTGACAAAACATCAAAAACCGGTATAAAAACGTTCAGCACCTTGCCACAGCTCTGCTGTGGCGCCTACCTGCCCTTTAGGATAGATTTGTGGGGAAAAACCTTCTTTTAGGCCCTCATCACAGCAGGACCCTCTGGAGAAGCAGCTGGATGTCTTCAGAGTAAAAGAAACTGTGCAACTGAGGCGTGAAAATAGGCCCCTCCCACCTCACTCGATGTTAGTGGGGCCTAAAAGAAACACACCAAAGTGTTTCTAAACTAGCCATGTGGGTTAATAACCCTTAAATCAGCCACAATGACCCCTTAGAGTCCCTCAAAAAAAAGATTTCAATAAAAAAACGTTTTTTCCCCCTATAAGTGTCACCAGTAACAAATGAGCCCTTTATGCAAGTTTGGATTCTCTATTAAGTGTCTGAATACAGCTTACCCTTCCCTCATGGGGATATTGTCAGCCTTTTCTAGAATTATCACAGTCTGTCTAGAAAAAAATTGACTGAACATACCTCAATGCAGCTTAGCATGCAAACCGTTCCCCCAACTGAAGTTTTCCTGTACTCTTCAGCCTCTGTGGGAACAGCAGTGGATCTTAGTTACAAAGTGCTAAGATCATCATCCTCCTTGCAGAAATCTTCATCTCTTTTCTGCCAGAGAGTGAATAGTACACACCAGTACCATTTAAAATAACAAACTTTTGCTTGAGAAAATAAAAACTAACATTTTTGTCACCACACTCACTTTACCCTTCCTAGCAGTTAAGCAGGCAAAGAGAATGACTGGGGGGTGGAGTTAGGGGAGGAGCTATATAGAAAGCTCTGCTGTGGGTGCTCTCTTTGCCACTTCCTGTTAGGAAGGAGACTATCCCACAAGTATGGATGAATCCGTGGACTCGATACATCTTACAAGAGACATCTATCATTGCTCCAATATATATTCACTCCTTATCTGAAGTCTGGGACTTTATAACTTAATTTTAAGCACAGATTACCAGTGACGCGAGCAAGATCGGGTTTTCGCGGCTGTTTGTGTCCATGTTAAATCCTGCTTGTATTACAAGTTAAATGTAAATGTGAACATGTGGGGCAAAAGAAATTTACACTAGAATGAAAACAGCGACCTCAGAGCTCTGGTCAACTGTTACACGAGTCAAAAATGTGTCACAAAACAAATCAAAAATATATTTAAAAGTACAGTTACACTCATAATAACACCATCTAATAACAATTATTTTAAAAAATATGGCACAACAAAGTTATAAAAGGCTCAAAGATATGAGATCTAAGGTGTTAGAAAAAAAGGCTGCAAAGGGCTTTACCATAGACATATATACATGTCTAAAGATGTACAGTATATGTATGTATGCGTGTGTGTATATATATATATGTATATATATATATATATATATATATATATATATGTATATACAGGTGGCCCTCGTTTTACAACGGTTCAATTTACACCGTTTCAGAATAACAACCTTTTTTCCCAGTCATGTGACTGCTATTGAAAAGCATTGAGAAGCAGTGCATTTATTAAAATAGTCAGTGTGTGGAGCTGTCCGCCTGTGTTGCAGCAAAGCCAGGCTAGCTGAAATTAATCAGTTTAACCAGACCTGAGCTATCAAGCAGATTTCAAAGGAACAAGATCTGCCTGTCTATGCATAGAAAGAACTGTTTGCAGAAAAATACAAGTAAAGGCTGTGTTGCGTGATTATTTTATTAGGTTTATAATGCTGTTTAGCAAATGTTTTTGTTCTTCATTTCAAAGCTTTAAAAATAATGTATTAGGTGTTACTTATGACAATTTTGAGAGGGGCCTGGAACCTATCTCCCTCACTTCCCATTGACTTACATTATAAACTGGGTTTCAATTTACAATGGTTTCAATTTACAACCATTCCTTCTGGAACCTAACCCCGGCGTAAACTGAGGGCTACCTGTGTATATATGTATTTATTTATGTATTTACAGACATATATACATGTCCAAAGATGTATATGTATGTATGCATGTATATATATATATATATATATATATATGTATTTGTTTGTGCATATATGTATTTACAGACATATATACATGTCTAAAGATGTATATGTATGTACGCGTGTGTGTATATATATATGTATATACTGTATGTATATATATATATGTATTTATTTGTCTATATATGTATTTACAGACATATATACATGTCTAAAGATGTAAATGTATGCGTGTGTATATATATATATATATTTATTTGTGTATATATGTATATATTTGTGTATATATGTATTTACAGACATATATACATGTCTAAAGATGTATATGTATGTACGTGTGTGTGTGTGTATATATATATATATATATATATATATATGTATATACTGTATATATATATATATTAGGGATGCACCGAAATTTCGGCCGCAGAAAGTTTCGGCCGAAAATGGCATTTTTGGCTATTTCGTTTTTCGTTTTTTTAGCCTGTTATTTTCGGTAAAATTATTGTGTAGCATGTTATAAATTTGATGCTAGCCTAGAGCTGCTGTTTAATAAAAAAAAAAAACTGTTAAATATGATTCTGTTACATAGAACTAAATGAAGAATAATACAGTATATTGATATTTATAATTGTTTTAAGTAGGGATGCACCAAAATTTTGGTCACAGAAACATTTTGGCCGAAAATGGCATTATTGTTTGCCTGTTTTTTTTTTTTCTTGGTAAAATTATTGTGTAGCATATTATTGTTTTAAGATATTTTTGTCCAATTTTAGTGTGTTACTTTCAATAAAAGTGTGGGATTTTTTTATTGGCTCTAATTATGCAAAAAAAAAAACCTAAAAAAAAATTATTTGAAAAAATACATTTTCGGTATCCGTTTCGGTTTTCGGCCAAGTACATCCCAGATTTTCGGATTCGGTTTCGGTCCAGAATTTCCATTTCGGTGCATCACTAATATATATATATATATATATATATATATATATATATATATTTGTGTATATATGTATTTACAGACATATATACATGTCTAAAGATGTATATGGATGTATGTGTGTGTATATATATATATTTATTTGTGTATATATGTATATATTTGTGTATATATGTATTTACAGACATATATACATGTCTAAAGATGTATATGGATGTATGTGTGTGTATATATATATATTTATTTGTGTATATATGTATATATTTGTGTATATATGTATTTACAGACATATATACATGTCTAAAGATGTATATGTACGTATGCGTGTGTGTATAAATAAATATATATATATATATATGTATTTACAGACATATATACACATATAAACACAATTACATATGTATACATATAAAGACTGCTGAGTGTAGAACATTGGATTATGAAATATGGAATATCTTCTTATGTTGAGTTTTTAAATAACCGCTATCGTGTTTGCGCAACTTTTTAGGTTAGGGTGTTTTTTCCAACTTTTTCGGCTCTGTTGAAATCTATGGGGAAATGAAAAGTTGCGTTTGCTTAGTCACGGTAACAAGGACTTTGAGAAGTCACAAAGGTGAAATCGCAGAGTGTGTACACTTTTCATTTTCAACTTGTAAGACGAGCGCAAAAACTTACTTCTAGGTTTTAACACTCAAAAGCGAGTGCAAACTACCGCTCCACTGGTAATCTGGCGCCGAGAGCCCATCTTTTTTATATCATGTGGCAAATTAGCTGCTGACATCACCATCAGATTCGGTGAATATGTAAAACTGGTTAATTTGCCAGCAAGGTTCAAGCGCACACAGCACAAGCAGCTAGATCAAGGGGCATAATAGATGTATTTGTTTCTGCTCCTGAAGTTTCATCCTTAAAGGTACACTAAACCCAATCTTTTCTTTCGTGATTCAGATAGAGTAGCAATTTTAAGCAACTTTCTAATTTACTCCTATTATCATTTTTTCTTCGTTCTGTTCCTATCTTTATTTAAAAAGCAGGAATGTAAAGCTTAGCAGCCGTCCTATTTTTGGTTCAGAACCTGGGTTATGCTTGCTTATTGGTTAGTCACATGGAACCGATAAGCAAGTGCTATCCAGGGTCCTGAACCTAAAATGGCAAGTTCATAAGCTTTCTATTCATGCTTTTTAAATAAAGATACCAAGATAACGAAAACAAATTGCTAATAGGAGTAAATTAGAAAGTTGCTTACAATTCCTGTTTATCTGAATCATGAAAGAAAACATTTGGGTTTAGTGTCCCTTTAAGTGAACAACTGGACTAAAGAAGGAACAGTATTAATCCAGTACCAAAACCCAAGAACATTGGTAGCTTCCTTTGCTATAGAGTATTAGAATTGTTCTACAGTCAGATTATCACTGGGTAATAGAATCAGCGCAGGGGTAAAATGATAGAGATGGTCTCAGTGTCTAGAACAGATAAGAGCCCTGGGTAATAGAATCAGCGCAGGGGTAAAATGATAGAGATGGTCTCAGTGTCTAGAACAGATAAGAGCCCTGGGTAATAGAATCAGCGCAGGGGTAAAATGATAGAGATGGTCTCAGTGTCTAGAACAGATAAGAGCCCTGGGTAATAGAATCAGCGCAGGGGTAAAATGATAGAGATGGTCTCAGTGTCTAGAACGGATAAGAGACGTCATCCCATTAGTGTCGGTCTGTTACACAATACTAATATTTATTTTTTATTATAATGTTAAACAGTTTAATACATAAGCTTGAATGGACTTAAAGGGACAGTACAGTCAGAATTAGACATTCATGATTAATACAGAACATACACATTTAAACAACTTTACAATTTACCTCTAATATTTAATTTGCTTCCTTCTCTTGTTATCCTTTGCTGAAAGGTTTATCTAGGAGAGCTCAGGAGCAGCAAAAAACCTAGGTTCTAGCTGCTGATTTGTGGCTACATATATATATATATATATATATATATATATATATATATATATATATATATAATATATATATATATACACTGATTGTCATTGGCTCACCCATTTGTCCAGTTAGAAACCAGTAGTGCATTGCTGCTCCAACAAATGATACCAAGAGAATGAAGACAATTTGATAATAGAAGTTGTGTAAAATTGTATGTTGTACCTAAATTGAGACTGAAGGCAGCTCCTCCACAAATAAAAATGTTGGCTCCCAAACCACACAAATAGTTATTATGCATCTAGTGCATCAGGGGTTTATAACAATGTGTTTGTGAATGAGCTGTTTTGTTACTCATGAACCTAACAACAGATAGTGATTCCGGGTGTAAACGGAGGAAATACATTCGCTAAACATTGTTCTGTACAAATATATTGATACTAGTCCTAAAGCCCGTTCACATGGGCCATTTATTGCAGTACAGCGGTTCCACCCCTTGCGCTCTCTCCCTCCCCCTCTCTTTTGCTCTCTCTCCCCCTCTCTTTTGTGCTCTCTCTCTCTCCGCCCTCTCTTTTGCGCTCTCTCTCCCCCTCTCTTTTGCGCGCTCTCTCCCCCTCTCTTCGCGCTCTCTCCCTCCTCTCTTTTGCACTCTCTCTCCCCCTCTCTTTTGCGCTCTCTCCCCCATCTCTTTTGCGATCTCTCCCCCCTCTCTTTTGAGCTCTCTCTCTCCCCCTCTCTTTTGCTCTCTTCTCTCTCTCTCCCCCTCTCTTTTGCGCGCTCTCTCTCCCCCTCTCTTTTGCGCTCTCTCCCCCATCTCTTTTGCGATCTCTCCCCCCTCTCTTTTGAGCTCTCTCTCCCCCTCTATTTTGCTCTCTTCTCTCTCTCCCCCTCTCTTTTGCGCTCTCTCTCTCCCCCATCTCTTTTGCGCTCTTTCGCCCTCTCTTTTGAGCTCTCTCTCACTCCCCCTCTCTTTTGCGCTCTCTCTCCCCATCTCTTTTGCGCTCTCTCCCCCTCTCTTTTGAGCTCTCTCTCCCCCTCTCTTTTGCGCTCTCTCTCTTCCCCATCTCTTTTGCGCTCTCTCCCCTTCTCTTTTGCGCTCTCTCCCCCTCTCTTTTGAGCTCTCTCTCTCTCCCCCTCTCTTTTGCTCTCTCTCTCTCCCCCTCTCTTTTGCGCTCTCTCTCTCCCCCATCTCTTTTGCGCTCTCTGCCCCTCTCTTTTGAGCTCTCTCTCTCTCCCCCTCTCTTTTGCGCTCTCCCCCCCTCTCTTTTGCTCTCTCTCTCTCCCCCATCTCTTTTGCGCTCTCTCTCTCTCCCCCTCTCTTTTGCGCTCTCTCTCTCTCCCCTTCTCTTTTGCGCTCTCTCCCCCATCTCTTTTGCGATCTCTCCCCCCTCTCTTTTGAGCTCTCTCTCTCCCCCTCTCTTTTGCTCTCTTCTCTCTCTCCCCCTCTCTTTTGCGCTCTCTCTCTCCCCCATCTCTTTTGCACTCTTTCGCCCTCTCTTTTGAGCTCTCTCTCACTCCCCCTCTCTTTTGCGCTCTCTCTCTCCCCCATCTCTTTTGCGCTCTCTCTCTCCCCCATCTCTTTTGCGCTCTCTCCCCCTCTCTTTTGAGCTCTCTCTCTCCCCCTCTCTTTTGCGCTCTCTCTCTCCCCCTCTCTTTTGCGCTCTCTCTCTCCCCCATCTCTTTTGCGCTCTCTCCCCCTCTCTTTTGAGCTCTCTCTCTCTCTCCCCCTCTCTTTTGCTCTCCCTCTCTCCCCCTCTCTTTTGCGCTCTCTCTCTCCCCCATCTCTTTTGCGCTCTCTGCCCCTCTCTTTTGAGCTCTCTCTCTCTCCCCCTCTCTTTTGCGCTCTCCCCCCTCTCTTTTGCTCTCTCTCTCTCCCCCATCTCTTTTGCGCTCTCTCTCTCTCCCCCTCTCTTTTGCGCTCTCTCTCTCTCCCCTTCTCTTTTGCGCTCTCTCCCCCATCTCTTTTGCGATCTCTCCCCCCTCTCTTTTGAGCTCTCTCTCTCCCCCTCTCTTTTGCTCTCTTCTCTCTCTCCCCCTCTCTTTTGCGCTCTCTCTCTCCCCCATCTCTTTTGCACTCTTTCGCCCTCTCTTTTGAGCTCTCTCTCACTCCCCCTCTCTTTTGCGCTCTCTCTCTCCCCCATCTCTTTTGCGCTCTCTCTCTCCCCCATCTCTTTTGCGCTCTCTCCCCCTCTCTTTTGAGCTCTCTCTCTCTCTCCCCCATCTCTTTTGCGCTCTCTCTCTCCCCTTCTCTTTTGCGCTCTCTCCCCCCTCTCTTTTGAGCTCTCTCTCTCTCCCCCTCTCTTTTGCTCTCTCTCTCTCTCCCCCTCTCTTTTGCGCTCTCTCTCTCCCCCATCTCTTTTGCGCTCTCTCCCCCTCTCTTTTGAGCTCTCTCTCTCTCCCCTTCTCTTTTGCGCTCTCTCTCCCCCTCTCTTTTGCGCTCTCTCTCTCCCCTTCTCTTTTGCGCTCTCTCCCCATCTCTTTTGCGATCTCTCCCCCCTCTCTTTTGAGCTCTCCCCCTCTCTTTTGCGCTCTCTCTCTCCCCCATCTCTTTTGCGCTCTCTCCCCCTCTCTTTTGCGCTCTCTCTCTCCCCCATCTCTTTTGCGCTCTCTCCCCCTCTCTTTTGCGCTCTCTCTCTCCCCCATCTCTTTTGCGCTCTCTCCCCCTCTCTTTTGCGCTCTCTCTCTCTCCCCCTCTCTTTTGCGCTCTCTCTCTCTCCCCATCTCTTTTGCGCTCTCTCCCCCTCTCTTTTGCGCTCTCTCTCTCCCCCATCTCTTTTGCGCTCTCTCCCCCTCTCTTTTGCGCTCTCTCTCCCCCATCTCTTTTGCGCTCTCTCCCCCTCTCTTTTGAGCTCTCTCTCTCCCCCTCTCTTCTGCGCTCTCTCTCCCCCCCCATCTCTTTTGTGCTCTCTCCCCCCTCTCTTTTGAGCTCTCTCTCTCCCCCCCTCTCTCTCCCCCCTCTCTTTTGAGCTCTCTCTCCCCCCCTCTCTCTCCCCCCTACTCCTCTCTCTCCCCCCTCTCTTTTGCGCTCTCTCTCTCCCCCCCATCTCTTTTGCGCTCTCTCCCCCCTCTCTTTTGAGCTCTCTCTCCCCCCCTCTCTCTCCCCCCTACTCCTCTCTCTCTCCCCCCTCTCTCTCCCCCCCTCCTCTCTCCCCCCTACTCCTCTCTCTCCCCCCCCTCCTCTCTCTCTCCCCACTCCCCTCCCCGTCTTTAATAATTCAGATAGAGCAGCAATTTTAAGCAACTTTCAAATTTACTCCTATTATTAATTTCCTTTGTTCTCTTGCTATCTTTATTTAAAAAGCAGGAATGTAAAACTTAAGAGCCGGCCCATTTTTGGTTGAGAACCTGGGCTATGCTTGCTTATTGGTTTGCTAAATGTAGCCACCAATAAGCAAGCACTATCCAGGGTGCTGAACCTAAAATGGGCCAGCTCCTAAGCTTTAAATTCCTGCTTTTTAAATAAAGATAGCAAGAGAACAAAGAAAAATTGATAATAGGAGTAAATTAGAAAGTTGCTTACAATTCCTGCTTTATCTGAATCATGAAAGAAATATATTGGGTTCAGTGTCCGCTTAAGTTGGATTCTTACAGCTTTTGCTTCCTTGGAAGATAAAAAACCTTTTTACAAACCTACAAATCCTGTACAATGGGCACAAAAGGCACCAGACATAACCCTATTCTAGCTACACTGTGCGACTGTTGTCCGATGGGGACACATTTCATATAGAAGAGACATAACCCTATTCTAGCTACACTGTGTGACTGTTGTCAGATGGGGACACATTTCATATAGAAGAGACATAACCCTATTCTAGCTACACTGTGCGACTGTTGTCCGATGGGGACACATTTCATATAGAAGAGACATAACCCTATTCTAGCTACACTGTGCGACTGTTGTCAGATGGGGACACATTTCATATAGAAGAGACATAACCCTATTCTAGCTACACTGTGCGACTGTTGTCAGATGGGGACACATTTCATATAGAAGAGACATAACCCTATTCTAGCTACACTGTGTGACTGTTGTCAGATGGGGACACATTTCATATAGAAGAGACATAACCCTATTCTAGCTACACTGTGCGACTGTTGTCAGATGGGGACACATTTCATATAGAAGAGACATAACCCTATTCTAGCTACACTGTGCGACTGTTGTCAGATGGGGACACATTTCATATAGAAGAGACATAACCCTATTCTAGCTACACTGTGCGACTGTTGTCAGATGGGGACACATTTCATATAGAAGAGACATAACCCTATTCTAGCTACACTGTGCGACTGTTGTCAGATGGGGACACATTTCATATAGAAGAGACTATAACCCTATTCTAGCTACACTGTGTGACTGTTGTCAGATGGGGACACATTTCATATAGAAGAGACATAACCCTATTCTAGCTACACTGTGCGACTGTTGTCAGATGGGGACACATTTCATATAGAAGAGACATAACCCTATTCTAGCTACACTGTGTGACTGTTGTCAGATGGGGACACATTTCATATAGAAGAGACATAACCCTATTCTAGCTACACTGTGTGACTGTTGTCAGATGGGGACACATTTCATATAGAAGAGACATAACCCTATTCTAGCTACACTGTGCGACTGTTGTCAGATGGGGACACATTTCATATAGAAGAGACATAACCCTATTCTAGCTACACTGTGCGACTGTTGTCAGATGGGGACACATTTCATATAGAAGAGACATAACCCTATTCTAGCTACACTGTGTGACTGTTGTCAGATGGGGACACATTTCATATAGAAGAGACATAACCCTATTCTAGCTACACTGTGTGACTGTTGTCAGATGGGGACACATTTCATATAGAAGAGACATAACCCTATTCTAGCTACACTGTGCGACTGTTGTCAGATGGGGACACATTTCATATAGAAGAGACATAACCCTATTCTAGCTACACTGTGCGACTGTTGTCAGATGGGGACACATTTCATATAGAAGAGACATAACCCTATTCTAGCTACACTGTGCGACTGTTGTCAGATGGGGACACATTTCATATAGAAGAGACTATAACCCTATTCTAGCTACACTGTGCGACTGTTGTCAGATGGGGACACATTTCATATACAAGAGACATAACCCTATTCTAGCTACACTGTGTGACTGTTGTCAGATGGGGACACATTTCATATAGAAGAGACATAAGCCTATTCTAGCTACACTGTGCGACTGTTGTCAGATGAGGACACATTTCATATAGAAGAGACATAACCCTATTCTAGCTACACTGTGCGACTGTTGTCAGATGGGGACACATTTCATATACAAGAGACATAACCCTATTCTAGCTACACTGTGGGACTGTTGTCAGATGGGGACACATTTCATATAGAAGAGACATAACCCTATTCTAGCTACACTGTGCGACTGTTGTCAGATGGGGACACATTTCATATAGAAGAGACATAACCCTATTCTAGCTACACTGTGCGACTGTTGTCAGATGGGGACACATTTCATATAGAAGAGACATAACCCTATTCTAGCTACACTGTGTGACTGTTGTCAGATGGGGACACATTTCATATAGAAGAGACATAACCCTATTCTAGCTACACTGTGTGACTGTTGTCAGATGGGGACACATTTCATATAGAAGAGACATAACCCTATTCTAGCTACACTGTGCAACTGTTGTCAGATGGGGACACATTTCATATAGAAGAGACATAACCCTATGCTAGCTACACTGTGCGACTGTTGTCAGATGGGGACACATTTCATATAGAAGAGACATAACCCTATTCTAGCTACACTGTGCGACTGTTGTCAGATGGGGACACATTTCATATAGAAGAGACATAACCCTATTCTAGCTACACTGTGCGACTGTTGTCAGATGGGGACACATTTCATATACAAGAGACATAACCCTATTCTAGCTACACTGTGCGACTGTTGTCAGATGGGGACACATTTCATATAGAAGAGACATAACCCTATTCTAACTACACTGTGTGACTGTTGTCAGATGGGGACACATTTCATATAGAAGAGACATAACCCTATTCTAGCTACACTGTGCGACTGTTGTCAGATGGGGACACATTTCATATAGAAGAGACATAACCCTATTCTAGCTACACTGTGCGACTGTTGTCAGATGGGTACACATTTCATATAGAAGAGACATAACCCTATTCTAGCTACACTGTGTGACTGCTGTCAGATGGGGACACATTTCATATAGAAGAGACATAACCCTATTCTAGCTACACTGTGTGACTGTTGTCAGATGGGGACACATTTCATATAGAAGAGACATAACCCTATTCTAGCTACACTGTGTGACTGTTGTCAGATGGGGACACATTTCATATAGAAGAGACATAACCCTATTCTAGCTACACTGTGCAACTGTTGTCAGATGGGGACACATTTCATATAGAAGAGACATAACCCTATTCTAGCTACACTGTGCGACTGTTGTCAGATGGGGACACATTTCATATAGAAGAGACATAACCCTATTCTAGCTACACTGTGTGACTGTTGTCAGATGGGGACACATTTCATATAGAAGAGACATAACCCTATTCTAGCTACACTGTGCAACTGTTGTCAGATGGGGACACATTTCATATAGAAGAGACATAACCCTATTCTAGCTACACTGTGCGACTGTTGTCAGATGGGGACACATTTCATATAGAAGAGACATAACCCTATTATAACTACACTGTGCGACTGTTGTCAGATGGGGACACATTTCATATAGAAGAGACTATAACATCAATTTGTTAGGGGAAAACTTCCCAAAACACATCAGTGAGTTTAGGGAATAAAAGAACAATATTTAGCTTTCGGGCTTTAAGAGGAAATAAAAATTATGCTTACCTGATAAATTTATTTCTTGACACGGTGAGTCCATGGATCATCAATTACTGTTGGGAATATCACTCCTGGCCAGCAGGAGGAGGCAAAGAGCACCACAGCAACGCTGTTAAGTATCACTTCCCTTCCCACAACCCCCAGTCATTCGACCGAAGGGAAATGAGAGAAAGAAAATAACACAAGGTGCAGAGGTGCATGAGACTTACATAAAAAAAACTGTCTGAAAAACAGTGAGGGCCGTGGACTCAACGTGTCAACAAAGAAAGAAATTTATCAGGTAAGCATACATTTTGGTTTTCTTTCTTAAGACACGGTGAGTCCCCGGATCATTAATTACTGTTGTGAATCAATACCCAAGCTAGAGGACAGGACACAGATGATTAGGGAGGGACAAGACAGGGAACCTAAACAGAAGGCACCACTGCTTGCAGAACCTTTCTCCCAAAAGAAGCCTCAGCCGAGACAAAAGTATCAAATTTATAGAATTTAGAAAAAGTGTGCAAAGAAGACCAAGTTGCCGCCTTACAAATCTGTTTTACAGATGCCTCATTCTTGAAGGCCCAAGAAGAAGAAACAGCCCTAGTGGAATGAGCTGTAATTCTCTCTGGAGGCTGATGACCAGCAGACTCATATGCCAAACGAATAATACTTCTCAACCAGAGAGAAAGAGAAGTGGCAGTAGCTTTCTGACCCTTATGTTTCCCAGAAAAGCAAACAAACAATGCAGAAGACTGACGAAAGTCCTCTGTAGCCTGCAGATAGAATTTGAGAGCCCGCACAACATCTAAATTGTGCAACAAACGTTCCGTATGAGAAGGAGGATTAGGACAGAGAGAAGGAAGAATTTCCTGATTAATATTTCTGTCCGAAACAACCTTAGGAAGAAAACCAAACTTGGTACGGAGAACTGCCTTATCCGCATGAAATATGAGATAAGGTGAATTGCACTGCAAAGCTGAGAGTTCAGAAACCCTCTGAGCAGAAGAAATAGCAGTAAGAAACAAAACCTTCCAAAATAATAACTTAATATCTATGGAATGCATAGGCTGAAACCTTCTTCAAGGTTAAGGCTTCAAGGAGTAGCAAATGATTTAAAAACAGGCCTGATTCTGACCAGGGTCTGACAAAAGGATTGTACATCTGGCATGTCTGCCAGACGCTTATGTAGCAGAATGGATAGAGCAGCAATTTGCCCTTTGAGAGTACTGACTGATAACCCCTTCTCAAGGCCTTCCTGGAGAAAAGATAAGATCCTTGGAATCCTGACCCTACTCCAAGAAAATCCTTTAGACACACCAATAAAGATATTTACGTCATATCTTATGGTAAATCTTTCTAGTGACAGGCTTACGAGCCTGAACTATGGTTTCAATGACCGCTTCAGAAAATCCATGCTTGGCTAAAATCAAGCATTCAATCTCCAAGCAGTCAGCTTCAGAGAAACGAGATTTGGATGAAGAATCAGAAGGTCCTTCCTGAGAGGTAGTCTCCACGGAGGTAGGGCCGACATCACTACTAGATCTGCATACCAGATCCTGCGAGGCGATGCAGGAGCTATAAGAATCACTGATGCTCTCCCCTGCTTGATCCGAGCAATGATTCGCGGAAGGAGAGCAAACTGAGGAAAGAGATATGCCAGACTGAAGTTCCAAGGAACTGCCAGGGCATCTATCAGGAAAGCTTGAGGATCCCTCGATCTCGAACCATACTTTGGGAGCTTGGTGTTCTGACGAGACACCATCAGATCCAGTTTTGGTAACCCCCATTTGGTTGTTAACCTGGAGAACACTTCCGGATGGAGTTCCCACTACCCGGGATGGAAAGTCTGTCTGCTCAGAAATTCCGCTTCCCAATTGTCCACTCCTGGAATGTGGATGGCAGAGAGCAAATGTGAGCCTCCACCAACTGGATGATCCGTGTCACTTTCTTCATGGCTAGGACACCTCAAATTCCCCCTTGGTGGTTGATGTAGGCCACTGAGGTAATGTTGTCTGTCTGGAACCTGATAGCCCGGGCTAAGGCCAGCTGGGGCCAAGCCATCAAGGCATTGAAGATTGCTCTCAACTCCAGGATGTTTATGGGGAGAGCAGATTCCTCCCGAGACCAAAGTCCCTGCACCTTTAACGAGTCCCAGACTGCTCCCCAACCCGACAGGCTGGCATCCATGGTCACAATTACCCAAGACGGTCTCTGAAAACACGTCCCTTGGGACTGATGTTCTTAAGACAGTCACCACAGCAGAGAGTCCCTTGCTGATTGGTCCAGAACTATTCTCTGAGATAGATCTGTATAATCCCCATTCCACTGAGCAAGCGTGCTGTTATGGTATAACTGTTATCAAGGGTTAATACCAGATGAAAGATGCCCTGAATAGGGGATCAGCAACACACAAATCCAATTAATTTCCCCACAAACACGAGACCAAGCTCCGTCTTGAGGGTAAAACAGAATCTACTTTATTGAGGGCTATATGCCCAGTATTTATGCAGGTCTCCCACCTGGTTGACACTCTCCTTCAACTCTCAGAGCTCTATGTTTCTTTAAAATCAGGTCCTTTTGCTCAGATACTTGTTTATAGTCCTTCTCCTGCTTACTTCTGGTTTAAAAACAACTCCAACTGTCTTAGACAAAACAGTTACTCAAAACTGAAGTTAACCCCTCCAAAACAGTTACTCAAAACTGAAGTTAACCCCTCCAGTACTGTTGGATTTGCACCCTGTACCTATAATGGGCACAGGGTGACTTAACATAATGCCTGAATCCATAATCCGTAGGGAGGTTGACAGAGGGGTCTGTCACATGGCCCCCTCCTGGTGGGACACTCCGGCAGACCCGGCATGACCCTTTGGCGGGTCAACTTGGGGATGACCGGACTAGGAGGTGGTAGGAATGTCAGTTTGCCGGTACAATTCATCTGCATTCCCGTTATGAGAGAGAATTCCTGTCCGTATAAATAAGGGTTCAACTTCTTCAGTGCCCAGACCAGGGATAAACATTCCTTCAAGTTTTTATTTTCAGAGACGCTTCTTTCCAGTTGGAGACAAATCTCATCGGCTTCTTTACAAGTTTTTTGTACCTGCTCTTTATAGGTATCCACAAGTCCTTCATACTGACGTAGGGTGCCCTTGAGTTGCTGCACCTCACTATGAGCCAGCGTCAGCTTCTCCTCCAGTGTCGCTAAGTTTGTCTTTAATGTTTCATGTTCCACTCTGAAGCTGGTGTTTTCTGCGGTCTGTCAGTGCAGCTTGTCTAGCAGAGATTCCCGTTCTAAACGCGCTTTTTCCTCTGCGCTCCTCTTTTCTCACGCTAGCACCGCTACGTGATTGTTTAACGTGACCATTTCATCCTCTACTTGACTCTTCTCCTTCATCAGCGTATTGTAACGGGACTTCCACGTATCATTAGTGGACAGAGATTTACTGAGCTCAGCGTCCTGGGGCTCAGCAGCAGGTGGGTCAGTCTCTGCGGCACGGATAGTCACAGGGTTAACATCGGCGGGACCCATGGGAGCATAGGCAGAAACAAGGGGGGCTAAGTAATTTCCAAGGAGAACATCAGCTGGTAAGTCCTTCATGACCCCCACATTCACATGTCTAAAGCCCACTCCCCAATCCAAATGTACCCAGGCAACAGGTAGGCGGAACACAGCGCCCCCTGCTACCCTCACAGCCAGTGTGCTGGTTCTCAGACATAAAGTTCTTTTGGAGCAAGGTCATGGTAGCACCAGTATCCCGTAGACCACTGACCTCCTTCCCATTCACTTTAACCAGTTGCCGGTTCTGTTGCCGGTTATCCCGGTGGGCAGCTTGCACGGGGTCTGCTTCATGTAGGATGCCCCAGCATTCTTCCTCCTCTACGCAGTGGGCAGCAGGCTGAGGGTTACGTGGGTTTCCGCCGGCGGGTCTTCTCCAGGACTGTGCTTGGTTCGCTGTGTTTAGGAGACACTCTGGTCTTTTGTGCCCTAGTTGCTTACATCCAAAGCACCGAATAGGCTGTGAGTAATCCCGTGAGTTGAACCGGGCTGTCTGAAGGCGGTGTGGTAGAGCAGTGCGCCGGGGGTTGGTAACTGGCAGCTGCTGGGGTGACTGTGGGTCTGTACTCCACTCTGGCAGGGATCTTAGTGGTAGCAGTGTCCAGTTTGCGGGCATCCATATACTCATCTGCCAGGCGAGCAGCTTCATGAAGGGTGGATGGTTTACGGTCCCGAACCCACTCTCTAACTCCTGCGGATAACTTGTCGAAGCAATGTTCCAACAGGAATAGCTGCAGCACCTCTTCCCCAGATACGGCTTGGCACCCCGCTATCCAGTGAGCTGCTATGCACCTTACATGCCCACTCGACGTAGGAATCTCCAGCTAGTTTAACAGTGTCTCTGAACAGTCTCCTGTATGCCTCTGGTGTAATCGTATACCTGGAGAGCAGAGCCTCTTTTACAGCATTATAATCCCCGACTTCCTCATCTGGAATGGCCCGAAAAGCCTTGCTGGCCCGGCCGGATAATTTTCCGGATAATATCGTGACCCAGTCCTCTGCAGGTACCTTGTGTAGGGCACATTGCCTCTCAAAATCCGCAAGGTACCCATCAATCTCTCCTTCTGTTTCCAGGAAGTTTTTAAAAGCTGCAAAATGTACCTTTCTCTTTTCCACTGGGGTTGCTGTTACTTGGGCTGCTGCAGCGCCGCTTTGGCGAAGTAGGTTGGCCTTCACGGCTGCTATGACCCGATCGATAATTTCGGCAGACGAGTTGGGGCCATAATGTGCCAGTCTTATTTTAACCGCCCGGTCAAAACTTGCTTCTTCGGGGGTTCTGTCTGATATGCTGGGCTCATTGGTTCCTTCGGGCCCTGGTACTCCGTCCATCTCGGTCAGTATTGTAATAATCTCCCTCTTCCTGAGGTTACTGGGCTGTCGGTCCCGTTGTTCTAGCAGGTCTTTAAGGTTGGCTCTTTTCAGCCTTTCATACGGTATTCCATTAGGTCCGGATGTGTAGTTGCTCTTCTGGGCGATGAGGACCATCCCGTCGCTTGCCACCAATTGTTATGGTATAACCCTGTTATCAAGGGTTAATACCAGATGAAAGATGCCCTGAATACGGGATCAGCAACACACGAATCCAGTTAATTTCCCCACAAACACGAGACCAAGCTCCGTCTTGAGGGTAAAACAGAATCTACTTTATTAATGGCTATATGCCCGGTATTTATGCAGGTCTCCCCCTGGTTGACACTCTCCTTCAACTCTCAGAGCTCTGTGTTTCTTTAAAATCAGGTCCTTTTGTTCAGATACTTGTTTATAGTCCTTCTCCTGTATACTTCTGGTTTAAAAACAACTCCAACTGTCTTAGACAAAACAGTTACTCAAAACTGAAGTTAACCCCTCCAAAAACAGTTACTCAAAACTGAAGTTAACCCCTCCAGTACTGTTGGATTTGCACCCTGTACCTATAATGGGCACAGAGTGACTTAACATAATGCCTGAATCCATAATCCGTAGGGAGGTTGACAGAGGGGTCTGTCACACGTGCATAGCTGCAGAGGTCTCAAATGGAACTGAGCAAATGGAACTATGTCCTTGAAAGCCACCATCAACCAAATTACCTCCATGCATCGGGCCACAGATGGTCGTGTCATCGACTGTAGGGACAGACAGAATTTTGGCTCTTCTGACCTCCGTCAGAAATTTTTTCATAGCTAGAGAATCTATAAGGGTTCCTAAGAAGGTCACTCTTGTAGTTGGAACAAGTGAACTTTTCCCCAGATTGATCTTCCAACCGTGGGAACGATGAAACACCAACAAGATCCTTGTATGAGATTCTGCTAGTTGAAAGGATGGTGCCTGAACCAGAATGTCATCCAGATAAGGCGCCACTGCAATTCCCTCAGACCGAATTACTGCCAAGAGAGCTTCCAGGACCTTTGAGAAAATTCTGGGAGCTGTGGCAAGGCCAAACGGAAGCCCTACAAATTGAAAATGTTTGTCTAGATAGGCAAACCTCAGATATTTGTGATGATCTCTGTGGATGGGAACGTGCAGGTACGCATCCTTCAGATCTATGGTTGTCATGAATTGACCTTCTTGAATCAGAGGCAGAATAGAGCGGATAGTCTCAATCTTGAAGGATGGCACTCTGAGGAACTTGTTTAGAAGCTTTAAATCTAGAATGGGCCTGAAAATTCCCTCTTTTTTGGGAACCACAAACAGGTTTGAGTAAACCCCGAGACCTTGTTCCTGGCTTGGGACAGGCACTATCACTCCCAAGAGGGAAAGGTCCTGCGCACATTTCAAGAACGCCTCTGTTTTTATCTGGTCTACAGATAATCTTGAGAGATGGAACCTGCCTCTTGCAAGAAAAGGTCTTTAACTCTAACTTGTACCCTTGAGAAACAATGTCCACTGCCCACGGGTCTGGGACATCTCGTTCCCAAGCCTGCACGAACTGAGAGAGTCTGGACCCGCATTTGAGACGATCCCGGATCGGGGGCAACTCCTTCATGCTGACTTGGATTCAGCTGCGGGTTTCTGGGATTGCTTCCCCCTGTTCCAAGACTGACCAGGCTTCCAAGAGGGCTTGGACTGTTCCTGTTTGGTAGATGCAGGGGAAGGCTTACCTCTGAAGTTACGAAAGGAACGAAAATTAGTCTGATGTCCCTTCATTTTGTTCTTCTTCTCCTGCGGCAGGAAAGATCCTTTACCACCCGTGATATCGGAAATAATTTCTGCCAACGCCGGCCCGAACAAACTTAGATTTGGAGGAAACATCAGCAGACCAAGATTTAAGCCATAGCGCTCTACGCGCCAAGATAGCAAAGCCAGATATTTTGGCCCCCAACTTGATAAACCTGCAAAGAAGGGTCAGTGATAAAGGAATTAGCTAACTTTAGAGCCTTTATCCTATCCTGAATCTCCTCTAACGGAGTTTCAGCTTGAAGAGATTCAGCTAAAGCATCCAACCAATAGGCTGCAGCGCTGGTTACTGTAGCAATACACACTGCCGGTTGCCACTGTAACCCCTGATGAGTATACATCTTCTTTAAAAGAGCCTCCAGCTTTTTGTCCATAGGATCTTTGAAAGAGCAACTATCCTCAATAGGGATAGTAGTTCTCTTAGCCAAGGTGGAAATCGCCCCTTCTACCTTGGGGACCGTCTGCCACGACTCCTTGAAAGAGTCGGCTACCGGGAACATCTTCCTAAAGACAGGGGGGTAAAAGTAATTCCTGGTCCCTCCCATTCCCGGGTAATAATCTCTGTGGCACGGTCCGGAACTGGAAACACCTCTCCAGGAGAGGGGACAAAGAATCTATTCAACTTATTAGACTATTTAGGATTGACAGTGATAGGCGTATCAGAGTTGTCCAAAGTAGCTAGAACCAACTTTAACAAAACATGAAGATGTTCAAGCTGGAATCTGAAGGAAACCACTTCAGCATCAGAAGCAGAAATTATACTATCCAAATCTGAGATTTTGCCCTCAGAGGCTATCGAAGTATCCTCCTCTTCCGACTTATGGGAAACAGCAGTCTGGTTAGCCTGAACAGGATCCGATACCTTGCTATCTGATTCAATAATCTTCCCTGCAGCATGGGGATACCTGGGCCGCAATATCAGCCTTCAAGTACATTCCATCCGGAGATAGAGAGGACACGCAGGGCACTGCATGAGACAAAACAGATTGGGACCCTTGTGGAAGAGGCTGTGGCATTTCCTGGACAGCATCCACATGAGAGAGTGGCGGCTCAGATTTAAACGGTCTGTCATTGTATATTAATGCTCTTTCAATACTAGAACCACAAAAAGGCAAAGGGGGTTCAACTAAGGCCTTCAAGCAAATTTTGCACTCTGTAGCAGGCATAGACTCTAAGTTCATCTTGCAACCAAAGGCTCAGCAAACTTTAAAAAAAAAATAAAAAAAAATTAAAATATCAAAATGTTACTGTCTCTTTAAGGCTCTCGCTAAGAAGTGGCAACAGTAACTGAATACCTAGACAATCCTTGTCAGCAAAACTTCACAGACCAAATTAAGAGAAAAAAAAAATAATCAAATTTTCACTATATTTTCTTTAATTGAAGCCTCTGCACCTTCTACACCACAGCACTAAGCTGCGGTGCTTACCTATATCACACTGCCTGAAGCGATATCGAACAGCACAATGGTCTTAGGAGGGAGAGGATTACTGAAGCTGATAACTCCCGAGGAAAGGCGCACAGCAAAAGCGCGCAGCGACAGAATAATGGGCTCCACCCTCGTGATGTCACAGCCTCTAACGGACCGCAAAGTCACGTTTACCAGAAAAAAATGGCCACAAACAATTAAGTAGCTGCTATAAGCAGAACGACCAACTGAGACACCAATAAAGTCTGAAACACCTAACTACTGATAGTACATACAGAGTAAAGTGCCTCTCTCCCTAGGACTCTAACGTCCTGGAATAGTCACAGTGCCCTTCTACCCTGCCTATGAAACCTGTACTTACAGGAAATCAGTCCCAAATAAAAGTGCAGACTATATACTTATAAAGTGCCAGGGTTCTTTCTCTCCCAAGAATAAAATGGCACTTACCTGCACTCATGCATGTCCGACAGGGAGACATCTCAACTTGGTATGAGAGGAAGCTACTCCTCACAGAGACATGTGGAAAATAAGAAGGAACAGAGTAAGCCTACTCTGGTATTATATTGAAGGGCAGCAATCTGTTAGGAAAACGCAGTGAGGCCCACCCTACGAGTTCCCAACTGCTTAAAAGCTACCACAGCCCTCCTGAAGAGTAATGTGGAATACAGCTAGACCCAGAGTGACAGGAAAGATCAGAGCAAGCCTGCTCAGGCTTCCAAAAATAAAATAAAAAAATCTTGATAGATGAAAACTTAAACAGACACCTTAACTTCACCTCCTCCTTGCACTGAAGGCAAAGAGAATGACTGGGGGTTGTGGGAAGGGAAGTGATACTCAACAGCTTTGCTGTGGAGTGCTTTGCCTGCTCTTGCTGGCCAGGAGTGATATTCCCAACAATAATTGATGATGTGTGGACTCCCCAGGACTTAAGAAAGAAATCACAAAATAATTAGGAGAATGTTAATAATTCATGTTGAACCAAAGTTAAAAAATTCTGCCAAGATCAAGAGCTGCTCAGTGTTGGTTCTAGAACTTAAACTTTGGGGCTAACAAAGGAGATGGAAAAGTAAAAAGTCAGAGAACAAAGAATATAGGTAGCTGCCCTTACAGCTCAATAGGGCAGCTGCACACCCTGCCCCCTATGGCACTAGCACTGGTGATACCACAGGTCTCATACTGGCATTTGGCCCTTCTTTAGCTTTAAACACATCACACAATCAGGTGACACTACTGTAAATAGATAAAGCCCACCTGATGGTCTGCGTAGATGAGGTTCCTTTGAAGATGACGTGAAATTATCTCATCCTACTCGGCAGCATTAATGAGAGAGGCAGAAGAATATCCATAAACACAAACCTTACAGCAAATACATGAAATCTGCACAGATGATGATCACATGCAAATGTCTATTAAACCAGATTACACTAAATTATTTGTATAGGATTAGAAAACTCCCCCAATACAATAAGCAACTGTGTCCATAAATCCACAGTATAACATATATTGAAAGGTTTCTACTTGTACATACAACATCTGATTTGTGGTGTAAACACTGCATTATCAAGCTCTCCGTGTAACATCTGTTTATGATGAATGGTACTAAAGAAACCTTGTAATGCAGTTATTTGTTATATCACTGAGCACACAAACACTAAATACACAGGTCATGCACTTTATTCCCATAAACAGTGACTGATATTCATATGAAATGCAGAAGCCAACCAGAATACTGAGGAAGAAGCAACTAATCTGTCTAGGAGCAGGAAAAGCAACTTTTAAATAGATCTATGATTATGGGGTTCACTAGAGATTTATGTTATCTATTTATTTTTGGTCAGATATTGGGTACTTCTAGGATTACGGGTAAAACTGATATTACCCAAGTGGCTGTGGGTAAAGCCCGATGTATGATCATAAATCCCCTCCGAGTGCGGAGTCACTGCATCAAACATATATAGCATGCACTGTAATTCCCTCATCTTCACTATCTTTTTTGCCTCTGCCTGTGAGTTCAAGGGAAGCGTAGCCACCTTGTAAACCTCATTCCCCAAGGTTCACATGGGGTGGATGCCAGAGGATCAGGGGGCGCCTTCCTTAAACCCCCCAGGCAGAGGCAAAATAAATAGTGCAGATGGGGGAATTACAGTACATCAAGCTTTACTCACAGCCACTTGGGTAATGTCCGTTTTACATGGGTATTCCTAGGATTACCCTGATTTATTACTTTACCCGTAACATAAACACAAAAAACATAATTTATGTAAGAACTTGCCTGATAAATTAATTTCTTTCATAATGGCAAGAGTCCATGAGCTAGTGACGTATGGAATATACATTCCTACCAGGAGAGGCAAAGTTTCCCAAATCTCAAATGCCTATAAATACCCCTCCCACCACACATATACTTCAGTTTAACGTATAGCCAAGTAGTGAGGTGTAAAAAAGGAGTAAAAAAGCATACAAAAAAGAGGAACTGGAAAATAATATTATGCTTTTATACAAAAAAATATAACCACCAAAAACAGGGTGGGCCTCATGGACTCTTGTCATTATGAAAGAAATGAGTTTATCAGATAAGTTCTTACATAAATTATGTTTTCTTTCATGTAAATGGAAAGAGTCCATGAGCTAGCGACGTATGGGATAAAATACCCAAGTTGTGGAAGTCCACAGAAGAGTCACTAGAGAGGGAGGGATAAAATAAAAACAGCTATTTCCGCTGAGAAATTAAATCCACAAAATAAGTTCTTATAAACAGAAGAATCAAACTGAGACAGCTGCCTGAAGAACTTTTCTACCAAAGACTGCTCCAGAAGAAGTAAATACAGAATAATTGTAAAAATTAGTAAATGTATGCAAAGAAGACCAAGTTGCTGCTTTGCAAATCTGATCAACTGAAGTTTCATTCTTAAAAGCCCACAAAGTGGCAACTGATCTAGTAGAATGAGCTGTAATTCTCTGAGGCGGAGACTGTCCCGCCTCCAAATAAGCCTTGTGAATCAAAAGCTTTAACCAAGATGCCAAAGAAATGACAGAGGCTTTCCGACCTTTCCTAGAGCCAGAAAAGACAACAAATAGACTAGAAGTCTTCCTGAAATCCGTAGTAGCCTCCACATAGTATTTCAAAGCTCTTACCACATCCAAAGAATGTAACCATTTCTCAAGAAAATTCTTAGGATTCGGACACAAAGAAGGAACAACAATTCTCCTACTAATGTTGTTGGAATTCACAACCTTAGGAAGAAATTTAAATGAAGTCTGCAAAACAGCTTTATCCTGATGGAAAATCAGAAAAGGATACTCATAAGAGAGAGCAGACAATTCAGAAACTAGCAGAAAAGATAGCCAAAAGGAAAAACACTTTCCAAGAAAGTAGTTTAATATCAAAAGAATGCATAGGCTCAAAAGGAGGAGCCTGCAAAGCCTTCAAAACCAAATTAAGACTCCATGGAGGAGAAATAGACTTAATAACAGGCTTCATACGGACCACAGCTTGAACAAAACAGTGATTATCAGGAAGTTTAGCAATCTTTCTATGAAATAAAACAGAAAGAGCAGAGATTTGTCCCTTCAAAGTACTTGCAGACAAACCTTTATCCAAACCGTCCTGAAGAAACTGTAAAATTCTAGGAATTGTAAAAGAATGCCAAGAGAATTTATGAGAAGAACACCATGAAATATAGATTTTCCACACCTGATAATAAATGTTCCTTGAAACAGACTAACGAGCCTGCAACATAGTATCGATCACTGAGTCAGAGCACTAAACGTTCAATTACCATACCTTCAAATTTAGTGATTTGAGATACTGATGAAAAAACGGCCCTTGAGACAGAAGGTTTGGCTTTAAAGGAAGAGACCAAGGTTGGCAACTGGACATCCGGACAAGATCCGCATACCAAAACCTGTGAGGCCATGCTGGTGCTATCAGAAACACATGCGATTGTTCCATTATGATCTTGGAGATCACCCTTGGAAGAAGAACTAGAGGCGGAAAAATATAAGCAAGTTGGTAAGACCAAGGAACGGCTAACGCATCCACCATCTCTGCCTGAGGATCCCTGGACATGGAAAGGTATCTGGGAAGTTTCCTGTTTAGATTGAAAGCCATTAGATCTATTTATGGAAGACCCCACATCTGTACAATATGAAAAAACACATCTGGATGGAGAGACCACTCCCCCAGATGCAAAGTCCGACGGCTGAGATAATCCACTTCACAATTGTCTACACCTGGGATACGAATCGCAGAAATTAGACAAGAGTTGGATTTCCCCCAATAAAGTATCCGTGATACTCCTTTCATTGCTAAAGGACTGGGAGTCCCTCCCTGATGATTAACATATGCCACAGTTGTGATATTGTCTGAAAGCAAATGAAAAGTTCTCTCTTTAATAGAGGCCAAGCCTGAAGAGCCCTGAAAACAGCAATAGTTCTAAGATATTGATTGGAAACCTTGCCACTAGAGGATTCCAAACCCCTTGTGCTGTCAGAGACCCCCAGACAACTCCTCAACCTGAAAGACTTGCATTTGTTGAGACTACAGTCCAGGAAGGACGAACAAAAGGGGCCCCTTGAATAATAATACGATGATGGTCTAACGACCAAGTCAGAGAGAGAAGAATGTTGGAATAAAAAATATAAATTGTGATATCCGAGTATAATCCCTGCACCATTAATTTACATGCAAAGCTGCAGAGGTCTCATATGAAAACTAGCAAAGGGGATCGTATCCGATGTTGCAGTCATGAGACCTAAAACTTCAATGCACATAGCCACTGAAGGGAATGATCGAGACTGAAGGTTTTGACCGGCTGAAAACAATTTCATTTGTCTCTTGTCTGTTAAAGACAGAGTCATGGACACTGAATCTATCTGGAAACCTAAAAAGGTGACCCTTGTCTGAGGAATCAAGAAACTCTTTGGTAAATTGATCCTCCAACCATGTCTTTGAAGAAACAACACTAGTTGATTTGTGTGAGATTCTGCTAAATGAAAAGATTGAGCCAGTACCAAGATATCGTCCAAATAAGGAAACACTGCAATACCCTGCTCTCTGATTACAGATAGAAGGATACCGAGAACCTTCGAAAACATTCTTGGAGCTGTCGCTAGGCCAAATGGAAGAGCGACAAATTGGTAATGCTTGTCTAGAAGAGAATCTCAGAAATCGATAGTGATCTGGATGAATCGGAATGTGAAGATAAGCGTCCTGAAAGTCTATTGTGGACATGTGATGACCTTGCTGAACAAAAGGCAGAATAGTCCTTATAGTCACCATCTTAAAAGTTGGGACGCTAACAAAATGATTCAAAAACTTCAGATCCAGAACTGGTCTGAATTAATTTTATTTCTTTGGGACAATGAATAGATTTTAATAAAAACCCAGACCCTTTTCCTGAAGTGGAACTGATATAATCGCCCATGAAAGCTCCAGATCTGAAACACACTTCAGAAAAGCCTGAGCTTTCACAGGATTTGTTGAAACGTGAGAGATATAATCTTCTCACAGGAGGTCTTACTCTGAAACCTATTTGATACCATTGAGAAACAATGCTCTGAATCCACTGATTCTGAACAGAATCTGCCCAAATGTTTTGAAATAATTTCTATCTGCCCCCCACCAGTTGAACTGGATTGAGGGCCGGACCTTCATGCAGGCTTAGGGGCTTGCTTTGGTTTCTTATAAGGCTTGGATTTATTCCAACTTGAAGATAGCTTCCAATTGGAGCCAGAATCCTTAGGGGAAGGAGTGGTTTTCTGCTCTCTATTCTGACGAAAGGAACGAAACCGATTAGAAGCTTTAGATTTACCCTTGGACTTTTTATCTTGAGGCAAAAAAAACTCCCTTCAACCCAGTTATAGTGGAAATAATAGTGGAACCAAATAAATTATTACCCTGGAAAAAGAGAGATAGTAATCTAGATGTAGATACCATGTCAGCATTCCATGATTTAAGCCATAAAGCTCATCTAGCCAGAATAGCTAAAAACATAAATTTAACATTAATCTTGATGATCTAAAAAATAGCATCACAGATTAAATGATTAGCATGTTTAAGCAAACGAACAATGCTAGACAAATCAGGATCTGTTTCCTGATGTGCTAAGCTATCCAACCAAAAAGTTGATGCAGCGGTAACATCAGCCATAGAAATGGCAGGCCTGAGAATATAGCCAGAATGTAAATAAGATTTCCTTAGATAAGATTCAATCTTCCTATCTAAAGGATCCTTAAAAGAAGTACTATCCTCCAAAGGAATAGTAGTGCATTTGGCAAGAGTAGAAATAGCCCCATAACCTTAGGGACTTTTTCCCAAAACTCCAAATTAGCCACTGGTAAAGGAAATAACTTCTTAAACTTAGAAGAAGGATTAAAAGAAGCACCAGGCTTAGACCATTCTTTAGCGATCACATCAGAAACCGCATCTGAAACAGGAAAAACCTCAGGAGTAATTAAACTCCTCAATACACAAAGTAACCAATACTTCTTTCAACAAAGACCGAATATATTTAATCTTATAAAGATAAGAAGATTTATCAATTTCAATGTCTGAAGTAGGATCTTCTGAAGCAGAGAGATCCTCTTCAGAGGAGGATATTTCAGTATGTTGTCGGTCATCACAAATTTCATCAGTTCTATGCAAAGTTTTAAAATACCTTTTACGTTTATTAGAAGGTGGAATAGCAGACATAGCCTTCTGTATTGCATCAGCAATATAATTTTTCATATCAACAGGGATATCATGTACATTAGATGTTGAGGGAACTGTACTAATACTAATATAAACATTATCGGCATGCAAAAGTTTATCATGACAACTGTTACATAATGTAGCCGGAGATATAATCTCAGCTTGCTTACAACAGATACACTTAGCTTTGGTAGAACTGTGTTCATGCAGCATGGTTCCTACAGTAGCTTCTGAGACAGGATCAGACTGAGACATCTTGCAAAATGTAAAAGAAAAAATAGCATTTAAACAAAATATCCAATTTCCTCATATAGCAGTTTCAGGAATGGGGAAAAATGTGAATGCTAAATAAGCAGAAAAGCAGACAGCATAGCCCTCTAGAATATAAAGAGAGCAGGGAGCATACAGGAAGTGGGGTAATATAACCAAAAAAAATATTTGGCGCCAAATACGACGCACAATGCAAAGTGAAATTTTTTTGGCGACAAACAACATCCGGAAATGACGCAACTCGCATCATAACAAGCGCAACTTTGCGCCAAACAAACTAACGTCAATAAATACGCAGGAAATGACAAAACTTGCGACAATATAGACGCAAATTTTTGCCAAATTTTTTTTGCATCATAAATGACGCAATAAATAACAGCATTTTGCACCCTCGCGAGCCAAGATTTGACCACAAATTTTAAAGGGACACTGAACCCAATTTTTTTTCTTTCGGGATACAGATAGAGCATGCAATTTTAAGCAACTTTCGAATTTACTCCTATTATCAAATTTTCTTCGTTCTCTTGCTATCCTTATTTGAAAAAGAAGGTATCAAAGGCTTTTTTTGGTTCAGTCCTCTGGACAGCACTTTTTTATTGGTGGATGAATTTATCCACCAATCAGCAAGGACAACCCAGGTTGTTCACCAAAAATGGGCCGGCATCTGAACTTACATTCTTGAATTTCAAATAAAGATACCAAGAGAATGAAGACAATTTGATAATAGGAGTAAATTAGAAAATTGCTTAAAATGTCATGCTCTATCTGAATCACGAAAGAAAAAATTTGGGTTCAGTGTCCCTTTAGGTAAAAAAAACAAGTGAAATTGGAAAAACATAATTTATGCTTACCTGATAAATTTATTTCTCTTGTAGTGTATCCAGTCCACGGATCATCCATTACTTGTGGGATATTCTCCTTCCCAACAGGAAGTTGCAAGAGGATCACCCACAGCAGAGCTGCTACATAGCTCCTCCCCTCACTGCCATATCCAGTCATTCGACCGAAACAAGACGAGAAAGGAGAAACCATAGGGTGCAGTGGTGACTGTAGTTTAATTAAAATTTAGACCTGCCTTAGAAGGACAGGGCGGGCCGTGGACTGGATACACTACAAGAGAAATAAATTTATCAGGTAAGCATAAATTATGTTTTCTCTTGTTAAGTGTATCCAGTCCACGGATCATCCATTACTTGTGGGATACCAATACCAAAGCTAAAGTACACGGATGATGGGAGGGACAAGGCAGGAACTTAAACGGAAGGAACCACTGCCTGTAGAACCTTTCTCCCAAAAACAGCCTCCGAAGAAGCAAAAGTGTCAAATTTGTAAAATTTTGAAAAGGTGTGAAGCGAAGACCAAGTCGCAGCCTTGCAAATCTGTTCAACAGAGGCCTCATTTTTAAAGGCCCAGGTGGAAGCCACAGCTCTAGTAGAATGAGCTGTAATCCTTTCAGGGGGCTGCTGTCCAGCAGTCTCATAGGCTAAGCGTATTATGCTCCAAAGCCAAAAGGAGAGAGAGGTTGCCGAAGCTTTTTGACCTCTCCTCTGTCCAGAGTAAACGACAAACAGGGCAGATGTTTGACGAAAATCTTTAGTAGCCTGTAAGTAAAACTTCAAGGCACGGACTACGTCCAGATAATGCAAAAGACGTTCCTTCTTTGAAGAAGGATTAGGACACAATGATGGAACAACAATCTCTTGATTGATATTCCTGTTAGAAACCACCTTAGGTAAAAACCCAGGTTTGGTACGCAGAACTACCTTGTCTGAATGAAAAATCAGATAAGGAGAATCACAATGTAAGGCAGATAACTCAGAGACTCTTCGAGCCGAGGAAATAGCCATCAAAAACAGAACTTTCCAAGATAAAAGTTTAATATCAATGGAATGAAGGCGTTCAAACGGAACTCCCTGACGAACTTTAAGAACCAAGTTTAAGCTCCACGGGGGAGCAACAGTTTTAAACACAGGCTTAATTTTACCCAAAGCCTGACAAAATGCCTGGACGTCTAGAACTTCTGCCAGACGCTTGTGCAAAAGGACAGAGCAGAGATCTGTCCTTTTAAAGAACTAGCTGATAAGCCTTTGTCCAAACCCTCTTGGAGAAAGGACAATATCCTAGGAATCCTAACCTTACTCCATGAGTAACTCCTGGATTCACACCAATAAAGATATTTAAGCCATATCTTATGGTAGATTTTCCTGGTGACAGGCTTCCGAGCCTGTATTAAGGTATCAATGACTGACTCGGAGAAGCCACGCCTTGATAGAATCAAGCGTTCAATCTCCATGCAGTCAGTCTCAGAGAAATTAGATTTGGATGATTGAAAGGACCTTGTATTAGAAGGTCCTGCCTCAGAGGCAGAGTCCATGGTGGAAGAGATGACATGTCCACTAGGTCTGCATACCAGGTCCTGCGTGGCCACGCAGGCGCTATCAGAATCACTGATGCTCTCTCCTGTTTGATTTTGGCAATCAGTCGAGGGAGCAGAGGAAACGGTGGAAACACATAGGCCAGGTTGAAGAACCAAGGAGCTGCTAGAGCATCTATCAGCGTTGCTCCTGGGTCCCTGGACCTGTATCCGTAACAAGGAAGCTTGGGGTTCTGGCGAGACGCCATGAGATCCAGTTCTGGTTTGCCCCAACAATGGACCAGTTGAGCAAACACCTCCGGATGGAGTTCCCACTCCCCCGGATGAAAAGTCTGACGACTTCGAAAATCCGCCTCCCAGTTCTCTATGCCTGGGATGTGGATGCTGACAGGTGGAAAGAGTGAGACTCTGCCCAACGAATTATCTTTGAGACTTCTAACATCGCTAGGGAACTCCTGGTTCCCCCTTGATGGTTGATGTAAGCCACAGTCGTGATGTTGTCCGACTGAAATCTGATGAACCTCAGTGTTGCTAACTGAGGCCAAGCTAGAAGAGCATTGAATATTGCTCTTAACACCAGAATATTTATTGGGAGGAGTTTCTCCTCCTGAGTCCACGATCCCTGAGCCTTCAGGGAGTTCCAGACTGCGCCCCAACCTAGAAGGCTGGCATCTGTTGTTACAATCGTCCAATCTGGCCTGCGAAAGGTCATACCCTTGGACAGATGGACCCGAGAAAGCCACCAGAGAAGAGAATCTCTGGTCTCTTGATCCAGATTTAGTAGAGGGGACAAATCTGAGTAATCCCCATTCCACTGACTTAGCATGCATAATTGCAGCGGTCTGAGATGCAGGCGCGCAAATGGCACTATGTCCATTGCCGCTACCATTAAGCCGATTACTTCCATGCACTGAGCCACTGACGGGCGTGGAATGGAATGAAGGACACGGCAAGCATTTAGAAGTTTTGATAACCTGGACTCCGTCAGGTAAATTTTCATCTCTACAGAATCTATAAGAGTCCCTAGGAAGGAGACTCTTGTGAGTGGTGATAGAGAACTCTTTTCCACGTTCACTTTCCACCCATGCGACCTCAGAAATGCCAGAACTATCTCTGTATGAGACTTGGCAATTTGAAAGCTTGACCCTGTATCAGGATGTCGTCTAGATACGGAGCCACCGCTATGCCTCGCGATCTTAGAACCGCCAGAAGTGAGCCCAGAACCTTTGTAAAAATTCTCGGGGCAGTGGCCAACCCGAAGGGAAGAGCTACAAATTGGTAATACCTGTCTAGAAAGGCAAACCTTAGGAACCGATGATTATCTTTGTGAATCGGTATGTGAAGGTAGGCATCCTTTAAGTCCACTGTGGTCATGTACTGACCCTCTTGGATCATGGGTAGGATGGTCCGAATAGTTTCCATTTTGAATGATGGAACTCTGAGGAATTTGTTTAAGATCTTTAGATCCAAGATTGGTCTGAAGGTTCCCTCTTTCTTGGGAACCACAAACAGATTTGAATAAAATCCCTGTCCTTGTTCCGTCCGCGGAACTGGATGGATCACTCCCATTACTAGGAGGTCTTGCACACAGCTTAGGAATGCCTCTTTCTTTATCTGGTTTGCTGATAACATTGAAAGATGAAATCTCCCTTGTGGAGGAGAAGCTTTGAAGTCCAGAAGATATCCCTGAGATATGATCTCCAACGCCCAGGGATCCTGAACATCTCTTGCCCACGCCTGGGCGAAGAGAGAAAGTCTGCCCCCCACTAGATCCGTTTCCGGATAGGGGGCCGTTCCTTCATGCTGTCTTGGGGGCAGCAGCAGGCTTTCTGGCCTGCTTGCCCTTGTTCCAGGACTGGTTAGGTTTCCAGGCCTGTCTGGAATGAGCAACAGTTCCCTCTTGTTTTGAAGCGGAGGAAGTTGATGCTGCTCCTGCCTTGAAATTTCGAAAGGCACGAAAATTAGACTGTTTGGCCTTTGATTTGGCCCTGTCCTGAGGAAGGGTATGACCCTTGCCTCCAGTAATGTCAGCAATAATTTCCTTCAAGCCAGGCCCGAATAAGGTCTGCCCCTTGAAAGGAATGTTGAGTAATTTAGACTTTGAAGTCACGTCAGCTGACCAGGATTTAAGCCATAGCGCCCTACGCGCCTGGATGGCGAATCCGGAATTCTTAGCAGTTAGTTTAGTCAAATGAACAATGGCATCAGAAACAAATGAGTTAGCTAGCTTAAGCGTTCTAAGCTTGTCAATTTCATTCAATGGAGCTGTCTGGATGGCCTCTTCCAGGGCCTCAAACCAGAATGCCGCCGCAGCAGTGACAGGCGCAATGCATGCAAGGGGCTGTAAAATAAAACCTTGTTGCATAAACATTTTCTTAAGGTAACCCTCCAATTTTTTATCCATTGGATCTGAAAAAGCACAACTGTCCTCAACCGGGATAGTGGTACGCTTTGCTAAAGTAGAAACTGCTCCCTCCACCTTAGGGACCGTCTGCCATAAGTCCCGTGTAGTGGCGTCTATTGGAAACATTTTTCTAAATATAGGAGGTGGGGAAAAGGGCACACCGGGTCTATCCCACTCCTTGCTAATAATTTTTGTAAGCCTTTTAGGTATAGGAAAATGTCAGTACACACCGGCACCGCATAGTATCTATCCAGCCTACACAATTTCTCTGGAATTGCAACTGTGTTACAGTCATTCAGAGCAGCTAATACCTCCCCAAGCAATACACGGAGGTTCTCAAGCTTAAATTTAAAATTAGAAATCTCTGAATCAGGTTTCCCCGAGTCAGAGATGTCACCCACAGACTGAAGCTCTCTGTCCTCATGTTCTGCATACTGTGATGCAGTATCAGACATGCCTCTAACAGCATTTGCGCGCTCTGTATCTCTCCTAACCCCAGAGCTATCGCGCTTGCCTCTTAATTCAGGCAATCTAGATAATACCTCTGACAGGGTATTATTCATGATTGCAGCCATGTCCTGCAAGGTAATCGCTATGGGCGTCCCTGATGTAATTGGCGCCATATTAGCGTGCGTCCCCTGAGCGGGAGGCGAAGGGTCTGACACGTGGGGAGAGTTAGTCGGCATAACTTCCCCCTCGACAGAACCCTCTGGTGATAATTCTTTTATAGATAAAGACTGATCTTTACTGTTTAAGGTGAAATCAATACATTTAGTACACATTCTCCTATGGGGCTCCACCATGGCTTTCAAACATAATGAACAAGTAGGTTCCTCTGTGTCAGACATGTTTAAACAGACTAGCAATGAGACTAGCAAGCTTGGAAAACACTTTAAAACAAGTTTACAAGCAATATAACAAACGTTACTGCGCCTTTAAGAAACACAAATTTTCCCAAATTTTGAAATAACAGTGAAAAAATGCAGTTACACTAACGAAATTTTTACAGTGTATGTAATAAGTTAGCAGAGCATTGCACCCACTTGCAAATGGATGATTAACCCCTTAATACCAAAAACGGAATAACAAATGACAAAAACGCTTTTTAAACAGTCACAACAACTGCCACAGCTCTACTGTGGCTTTTTACCTCCCTCAATACGACTTTTGAAGCCTTTTGAGCCCTTCATAGAAGTCCTGGATCATGCAGGAAGAAGCTGGATGTCTGTGTCTGTAATTTTTGCTGTGCAAAAAAACGCTAAAATAGGCCCCTCCCACTCATATTACAACAGTGGGAAGCCTCAGGGAACTGTTTCTAGGCAAAATTCAAGCCAGTCATGTGGAAAAAACTAGGCCACAATAAGTTTTATCACCAAACATATGTAAAAAACGATTAAACATGCCAGCAAACGTTTTAAAATACACTTTTATAAGAGTATGTATCTCTATTAATAAGCCTGATACCAGTCGCTATCACTGCATTTAAGGCTTTACTTACATTACTTCGGTATCAGCAGCATTTTCTAGCAAATTCCATCCCTAGAAAAATATTTTAACTGCACATACCTTATTACAGGAAAACCTGCACGCTATTCCCCCTCTGAAGTTACCTCACTCCTCAGAATATGTGAGAACAGCAAAGGATCTTAGTTACTTCTGCTAAGATCATAGAAAACGCAGGCAGATTCTTCTTCTAAATACTGCCTGAGATAAACAGTACACTCCGGTACCATTTAAAAACAAACTTTTGATTGAAGAAATAAACTAAGTATAAAACACCACAGTCCTCTTACGACCTCCATCTTAGTTGAGAGTTGCAAGAGAATGACTGGATATGGCAGTGAGAGGAGGAGCTATGTAGCAGCTCTGCTGTGGGTGATCCTCTTGCAACTTCCTGTTGGGAAGGAGAATATCCCACAAGTAATGGATGATCCGTGGACTGGATAAACTTAACAAGAGAAAACAGACTAAAACCCAGGTAAGAAAATTTCTTTTAAAAAAAATAAAATAAATAACTTCCTTAAACATGATTCTCATACTGAAACTGTTAAGACTGCAAAGGGAAATACACATAGGCCTGACTCATGGCAAATATAAGTAGAATATATATACATATATTTAAAACTTTATATTAATACATAAAGCGTCAAACATAGCTGAGAGTGTCTTAAACAATGATACATAATTACCGTAAGACACCCATTCACATATAGCAGATAGCCAAACCAGTACTGAAAACTATCAGCAGAGGTAATGGTATTTAAGAGTATATCGTCAATCTGAAAAGAGAGGTAGGAGATGATTCCCTACGACCGATAACGGAGAACCCTTAAAAAGATTTCCCATGAGTGAAACCATAAAATCAATAGGGTATACTTCACATCCCTCTGACAAACACTGTATTCTGATAGGAATTGGGCTTCAGAATGCTTAGAAGCGCTTATCATAGAAGAAATCATAAAAATCAAGCACAAACTTACTTCACCACCTCCATAGGAGGCAAAGTTTGCAAAACTGAGTTGTGGGTGTGGTGGGGGGGGTGTATTTATAGGCATTTGAGGTTTGGGAAACTTTCCCCCCTCCTGGTAGGAAAGTATATCCCATACATCACTAGCTCATGGACTCTTGCCATTTAAAATGAAAGAAATAACTATTTTCCTTAACAGTAAGTTACAATCTTCTCTGCCTGAGTCTTTGGATTGTTTTTCTTTATGTTCTAAAATGCAAATAGTCGTCTATATTAATCTAAAACAATAACTTTTACCTTTCTGATTACAGTGCTGTCCTATCTTTTTGATGATATTATGCATACAGAAGTATTACACATATATAAAACTACATGTAAATATTGCATACAATAATTAAGATGTTGTTAAAACTTGGTCCTAACTTCTCTACAAGCTGTCTCATTTTACAGAAGCAGTCATTACGAAATCCAAAACTTTTACCAAGCAGTTGGATAAAGAGTTTTGTACATGACTTTAGGTACTGACATAAGACATGCGGGATACACAGACATGACACAAGGCATCAGATCAGAGCTAACCTTAGGGCTGCATGACTTTAGGTACTGACATAAGACATGCGGGATACACAGATATGACACAAGGCAGGAGATCAGAGCTAACCTTAGGACTGCATGACTTTAGGTACTGACATAAGACATGCGGGATACACAGATATGACACAAGACAGGAGATCAGAGCTAACCTTAGGACTGCATGACTTTAGGTACTGACATAAGAGACATGCGGTATACACAGATATGACACAAGGCAGGAGATCAGAGCTAACCTTAGGACTGCATGACTTTAGGTACTGACATAAGACATGCAGGATACACAGATATGACACAAGGCAGGAGATCAGAGCTAACCTTAGGGCTGCATGACTATAGGTACTGACATAAGACATGCAGGATACACAGATATGACACAAGGCATCAGATCAGAGCTAACCTTAGGGCTGCATGACTTTAGCTACTGACATAAGACATGCAGGATACACAGATATGACACAAGGCATCAGATCAGAGCTAACCTTAGGACTGCATGACTTTAGCTACTGACATAAGAGACATGTGGGATACACAGATATGACACAAGGCATCAGATCAGAGCTAACCTTAGGGCTGCATGACTTTAGCTACTGACATAGGAGACATGCAGGATACACAGATATGACACAAGGCATCAGATCAGAGCTAACCTTAGGACTGTATGACTGTAGCTACTGACATAAGACATGCGGGATACACAGATATGACACGACAGGAGATCAGAGCTAACCTTAGGACTGCATGACTTTAGGTACTGACATAAGACATGCGGGATACACAGATATGACACAAGGCATCAGATCAGAGCTAACCTTAGGGCTGCATGACTTTAGCTACTGACATAAGAGACATGCAGGATACACAGATATGACACAAGGCATCAGATCAGAGCTAACCTTAGGACTGCATGACTTTAGGTACTGACATAAGAGACATGTGGGATACACAGATATGACACAAGACAGGAGATCAGAGCTAACCTTAGGACTGCATGACTTTAGGTACTGACATAAGAGACATGTGGGATAAACAGATATGACACAAGGCATCAGATCAGAGCTAACCTTAGGGCTGCATGACTTTAGCTACTGACATAAGAGACATGCGGGATACACAGATATGACACAAGGCATCAGATCAGAGCTAACCTTAGGACTGCATGACTTTAGGTGCTGACATAAGAGACATGCAGGATACACAGATATGACACAAGGCATCAGATCAGAGCTAACCTTAGGACTGCATGACTTTAGGTGCTGACATAAGAGACATGTGGGATACACAGATATGACACAAGGCATCAGATCAGAGCTAACCTTAGGACTGCATGACTTTAGGTACTGACATAAGACATGCGGGATACACAGATATGACACAAGGCATCAGATCAGAGCTAACCTTAGGACTGCATGACTTTAGGTGCTGACATAAGAGACATGTGGGATACACAGATATGACACAAGGCATCAGATCAGAGCTAACCTTAGGACTGCATGACTTTAGGTACTGACATAAGACATGCGGGATACACAGATATGACACAAGGCATCAGATCAGAGCTAACCTTAGGACTGCATGACTTTAGGTACTGACATAAGAGACATGCGGGATACACAGATATGACACAAGGCAGGAGATCAGAGCTAACCTTAGGGCTGCATGACTTTAGCTACTGACATAAGAGACATGCAGGATACACAGATATGACACAAGGCATCAGATCAGAGCTAACCTTAGGGCTGCATGACTTTAGCTACTGACATAAGAGACATGCGGGATACACAGATATGACACAAGGCATCAGATCAGAGCTAACCTTAGGACTGCATAACTTTAGGCACTGACATAAGAGACATGCGGGATACACAGATATGACACAAGGCATCAGATCAGAGCTAACCTTAGGGCTGCATGACTTTAGCTACTGACATAAGAGACATGCGGGATACACAGATATGACACAAGGCATCAGATCAGAGCTAACCTTAGGACTGCATAACTTTAGGTACTGACATAAGACATGCGGGATACACAGATATGACACAAGACATCAGATCAGAGCTAACCTTAGGACTGCATGACTTTAGGTGCTGACATAAGAGACATGCGGGATACACAGATATGACACAAGGCATCAGATCAGAGCTAACCTTAGGGCTGCATGACTTCAGGTGCTGACACAAGAGACATGCGGGATACACATATATGACAAGACAGGAGATCAGAGCTAACCTTAGGACTGCATGACTTTAGGTACTGACATAAGAGACATGCAGGATACACAGATATGACACAAGGCATCAGATCAGAGCTAACCTTAGGACTGCATAACTTTAGCTACTGACATAAGACATGCAGGATACACAGATATGACACAAGGAAGGAGATCAGAGCTAACCTTAGGGCTGCATGACTTTAGGTACTGACATAAGAGACATGCGGGATACACAGATATGACAGAAGGCATCAGATCAGAGCTAACCTTAGGACTGCATGACTTTAGGTACTGACATAAGACATGCGGGATACACAGATATGACAAGACAGGAGATCAGAGCTAACCTTAGGACTGCATGACTTTAGGTACTGACATAAGAGACATGCGGGATACACAGATATGACACAAGGCATCAGATCAGAGCTAACCTTAGGGCTGCATGACTTTAGGTGCTGACATAAGAGACATGCAGGATACACAGATATGACACAAGGCATCAGATCAGAGCTAACCTTAGGGCTGCATGACTTTAGCTACTGACATAAGAGACATGCGGGATACACAGATATGACACAAGGCATCAGATCAGAGCTAACCTTAGGGCTGCATGACTTTAGCTACTGACATAAGAGACATGCGGGATACACAGATATGACACAAGACAGGAGATCAGAGCTAACCTTAGGACTGCATGACTTTAGGTACTGACATAAGAGACATGTGGGATACACAGATATGACACAAGGCATCAGATCAGAGCTAACCTTAGGGCTGCATGACTTTAGCTACTGACATAAGAGACATGCGGGATACACAGATATGACAGAAGGCATCAGATCAGAGCTAACCTTAGGACTGCATGACTTTAGGTACTGACATTATACATGCAGGATACACAGATATGACACAAGGCATCAGATCAGAGCTAACCTTAGGACTGCATGACTTTAGGTACTGACATAAGACATGCGGGATACACAGATATGACAAGACAGGAGATCAGAGCTAACCTTAGGACTGCATGACTTTAGGTACTGACATAAGAGACATGCGGGATACACAGATATGACACAAGGCATCAGACCAGAGCTAACCTTAGGGCTGCATGACTTTAGCTACTGACATAAGAGACATGCGGGATACACAGATATGACACAAGGCATCAGATCAGAGCTAACCTTAGGGCTGCATGACTTTAGCTACTGACATAAGAGACATGCGGGATACACAGATATGACACAAGACAGGAGATCAGAGCTAACCTTAGGACTGCATGACTTTAGGTACTGACATAAGAGACATGTGGGATACACAGATATGACACAAGGCATCAGATCAGAGCTAACCTTAGGGCTGCATGACTTTAGCTACTGACATAAGAGACATGCGGGATACACAGATATGACAGAAGGCATCAGATCAGAGCTAACCTTAGGACTGCATGACTTTAGGTACTGACATTATACATGCAGGATACACAGATATGACACAAGGCATCAGATCAGAGCTAACCTTAGGACTGCATGACTTTAGGTACTGACATAAGACATGCGGGATACACAGATATGACACAAGGCATCAGATCAGAGCTAACCTTAGGACTGCATGACTTTAGGTACTGACATAAGACATGCGGGATACACAGATATGACAAGACAGGAGATCAGAGCTAACCTTAGGACTGCATGACTGTAGGTACTGACATAAGAGACATGCGGGATACACAGATATGACACAAGGCATCAGATCAGAGCTAACCTTAGGACTGCATGACTTTAGGTACTGACATAAGACATGCGGGATACACAGATATGACAAGACAGGAGATCAGAGCTAACCTTAGGACTGCATGACTTTAGGTACTGACATAAGAGACATGCGGGATACACAGATATGACACAAGGCATCAGATCAGAGCTAACCTTAGGACTGCATGACTTTAGGTACTGACATAAGACATGCGGGATACACAGATATGACAAGACATCAGATCAGAGCTAACCTTAGGGCTGCATGACTTTAGGTACTGACATAAGAGACATGTGGGATACACAGATATGACACAAGGCATCAGATCAGAGCTAACCTTAGGACTGCATGACTTTAGGTACTGACATAAGAGACATGTGGGATACACAGATATGACACAAGGAATCAGATCAGAGCTAACCTTAGGGCTGCATGACTTTAGGTACTGACATAAGAGACATGCAGGATACACAGATATGACACAAGGAAGGAGATGAGAGCTAACCTTAGGGCTGCATGACTTTAGGTACTGACATAAGAGACATGTGGGATACACAGATATGACACAAGGCATCAGATCAGAGCTAACCTTAGGACTGCATGACTTTAGGTATAGACATAAGACATGCGGGATACACAGATATGACACAAGGCATCAGATCAGAGCTAACCTTAGGACTGCATGACTTTAGGTGCTGACACAAGAGACATGCAGGATACACAGATATGACACAAGGCATCAGATCAGAGCTAACCTTAGGACTGCATGACTTTAGCTACTGACATAAGAGACATGCGGGATACACAGATATGACACAAGGCATCAGATCAGAGCTAACCTTAGGACTGCATGACTTTAGCTACTGACATAAGAGACATGCGGGATACACAGATATGACACAAGGCATCAGATCAGAGCTAACCTTAGGACTGCATGACTTTAGCTACTGACATAAGAGACATGCGGGATACACAGATATGACACAAGGCATCAGATCAGAGCTAACCTTAGGACTGCATGACTTTACCTACTGACATAAGAGACATGCAGGATACACAGATATGACACAAGGCATCAGATCAGAGCTAACCTTAGGACTGCATGACTTTAGGTGCTGACATAAGAGACATGCAGGATACACAGATATGACACAAGGCATCAGATCAGAGCTAACCTTAGGGCTGCATGACTTTAGGTACTGACATAAGAGACACGTGGGATACACAGATATGACACAAGGCATCAGATCAGAGCTAACCTTAGGACTGCATGACTTTAGCTACTGACATAAGAGACATGCGGGATACACAGATATGACACAAGGCATCAGATCAAAGCTAACCTTAGGACTGCATGACTTTAGGTACTGACATAAGAGACATGCAGGATACACAGATATGACACAAGGCATCAGATCAGAGCTAACCTTAGGACTGCATGACTTTAGGTACTGACATAAGAGACATGCGGGATACACAGATATGACACAAGGCAGGAGATCAGAGCTAACCTTAGGACTGCATGACTTTAGGTACTGACATAAGACATGCGGGATACACAGATATGACACAAGGCATCAGATCAGAGCTAACCTTAGGACTGCATGACTTTAGGTACAGACATAAGACATGCGGGATACACAGATATGACACAAGGCATCAGATCAGAGCTAACCTTAGGACTGCATGACTTTAGCTACTGACATAAGAGACATGCGGGATACACAGATATGACACAAGGCATCAGATCAGAGCTAACCTTAGGGCTGCATGACTTTAGCTACTGACATAAGAGACATGCGGGATACACAGATATGACACAAGGCATCAGATCAGAGCTAACCTTAGGACTGCATGACTTTAGCTACTGACATAAGACATGCGGGATACACAGATATGACACAAGGAAGGAGATCAGAGCTAACCTTAGGACTGCATGACTTTAGGTGCTGACATAAGAGACATGCGGGATACACAGATATGACACAAGGCATCAGATCAGAGCTAACCTTAGGACTGCATGACTTTAGGTACTGACATAAGAGACATGCGGGATACACAGATATGACACAAGGCATCAGATCAGAGCTAACCTTAGGGCTGCATGACTTTAGGTACTGACATAAGACATGCGGGATACACAGATATGACAAGACAGGAGATCAGAGCTAACCTTAGGACTGCATGACTTTAGGTACTGACATAAGACATGCAGGATACACAGATATGACAAGACAGGAGATCAGAGCTAACCTTAGGACTGCATGACTGTAGGTACTGACATAAGAGACATGCGGGATACACAGATATGACACAAGGCAGGAGATCAGAGCTAACCTTAGGACTGCATAACTTTAGGTACTGACATAAGAGACATGCGGGATACACAGATATGACACAAGGCATCAGATCAGAGCTAACCTTAGGACTGCATGACTTTAGCTACTGACATAAGAGACATGCAGGATACACAGATATGACACAAGGCATCAGATCAGAGCTAACCTTAGGACTGCATGACTTTAGGTACAGACATAAGACATGCGGGATACACAGATATGACACAAGGCATCAGATCAGAGCTAACCTTAGGACTGATACAAAAAACATATAGAGGAGAAGCGCAACCCAGGTTAACACTTTATTATAGATGTTCAGATACAAACAACGTAGTAACTTACATATAAAATTTGACAAGTCCGGTATAGACAAAAATAGGTCCTGCACCCCTCTGCGGGCTGTATTCCGACTCCTCTACTCAGATGTTTAAGGTGCTTGGTTAGGTTGTAAATCCTGTGAGAGCCGCTTGAAAGTTCGGCGTCTGACGTCACCAAGGAGGAGGGAACTGGAGCGTCCCCCAGCAAGTAACAGTAACACAGTCCGGGTTAGGGTCAGAGTACCCGTATCAACAAACTCCTGAACTAAACCACCCTACGCGTTTCGTCTGGATCCCGGCCAGACTTTCTCAAGGGAATTACAGATTCAAATGAGTAGCTGAATGCTACCAGAGAGTCCTTGTGCCATTTATATAAAAATCACTCATTAAGGGTTAACTCTTGTAGTGCCGGTTCATACCCTATGTCATATTAAGAGAATAGTAATAAACACAAAAATATGTCTGCAGTCCTAGTTAGAGAACTTAGGATGTTTATCCACATCCTAAGTTCTCTAACTACGACGGTACTGAAGAATTTGAAATTAAACATAGGGCAACATGTGGTTCAACCTATGTAGTTTATCTACTTACTTGTGGGTATGGCCTTTTATATGTGGGACGTACGAAAAGGAAAATTAAAACAAGAGTTAATGAACATATATATAACATCAAAATGGCAAAAGAGAAAGATAAGAATATCAAACATAGTGTCCCTAATCATTTCAAAGAAATACACAATTGTAGTCCAACCTCCTTAAAAATTAAAGTAATTGATTGGGTAGCCCCTAATATATACAATAGATTATTAAGCCTTAGACAACAAGAGACCTATTGGATCTATAAGATAGGCAGTCTACAACCCAATGGGCTTAATGTTGATCTAGATTTAGCAGCGTATATGTAATGTTTTATTGTGTATTTTCATTAGGAACTTTTCTAAGATCTTTTAGAATTTTTAATATATTTTTTATATTTTTTTAGGTTTTTTTATATATATATATATATTTATATGTGTGTATTTGAATATATGTGTGGATGTGATAGTATGTAGGTGTGTTCACGTGCGAGTACATGTTTGCATGTGAGCATATGCATGTGTGTTTATATGTATATGTTAGTATGTGGTTATGTTTATGTATGCCCCTAGAGATATGTATATATATTAAAATCAATTAATTTTTTAATACTAAAATAGTTTTTAAAAGATATATATATATTTTCCTTTAGGATTTATCAATTGTTATAATAAATGAATTGGGTATATTTTTTACATTCAATGAATTGAATATTGATAATATAGATAAAGTTCTTTTGGGTCACGCTGAGATTTAGTGTGTATGGCATCTATTTATATAACATAGATTGGGGTTTTTTCGTTAGTATATTTAAACATTGTATATATATATATATTTATATTTTTTATTGTGGAATTGTCATCACTGCTATTGTTATTATTGCCAGTGTCAATTGTGAAATTGAATGTTCATTGTTATGTTTGTCTTTATTTTTGTGTTTATTACTATTCTCTTAATATGACATAGGGTATGAACCGGCACTACAAGAGTTAACCCTTAATGAGTGGTTTTTATATAAATGGCACAAGGACTCTCTGGTAGCATTCAGCTACTCATTTGAATCTGTAATTCCCTTGAGAAAGTCTGGCCGGGATCCAGACGAAACGCGTAGGGTGGTTTAGTTCAGGAGTTTGTTGATACGGGTACTCTGACCCTAACCCGGACTGTGTTACTGTTACTTGCTGGGGGACGCTCCAGTTCCCTCCTCCTTGGTGACGTCAGACGCCGAACTTTCAAGCGGCTCTCACAGGATTTACAACCTAACCAAGCACCTTAAACATCTGAGTAGAGGAGTCGGAATACAGCCCGCAGAGGGGTGCAGGACCTATTTTTGTCTATACCGGACTTGTCAAATTTTATATGTAAGTTACTACGTTGTTTGTATCTGAACATCTATAATAAAGTGTTAACCTGGGTTGCGCTTCTCCTCTATATGTTTTTTGTATTAGCCCTGTGTTGATTGCGGTAGCCTGGAAATACCGCTGAAAGGAGGCTGCACCTGGGAAACAACAGACTTGTAATCGTACACTTGAACTGTGCTGCTATCTTTCCCCCGGGGGACTTTGTATGGGGTAATTTTACCTATATAAGTGGACACTTTATGCTCTATATCAATTGTGGTTTATAGTGTATATTTTATGTGTTATTGATTGCGTTTTTGTTTTTACACTGGCAATTTTTATTTACATATTGGCAATTTTATGTATATACAGGTTTATATTTTTTATATATTTTTAGAATATCCCATTTTATAAGATATTTTAGCGCTGATTTATGTTGTATGTGTATAACCTTAGGACTGCATGACTTTAGCTACTGACATAAGAGACATGCGGGATACACAGATATGACACAAGACAGGAGATCAGAGCTAACCTTAGGGCTGCATGACTTTAGCTACTGACATAAGAGACATGCGGGATACACAGATATGATACAAGGCATCAGATCAGAGCTAACCTTAGGACTGCATGACTTTAGGTACAGACATAAGACATGCGGGATACACAGATATGACACAAGGCATCAGATCAGAGCTAACCTTAGGACTGCATGACTTTAGGTGCTGACATAAGAGACATGCAGGATACACAGATATGACACAAGGCAGGAGATCAGAGCTAACCTTAGGACTGCATGACTTTAGGTACTGACATAAGAGACATGCGGGATACACAGATATGACAAGACAGGAGATCAGAGCTAACCTTAGGACTGCATGACTTTAGCTACTGACATAAGAGACATGCGGGATACACAGATATGACACAAGGCATCAGATCAGAGCTAACCTTAGGACTGCATGACTTTAGGTACTGACATAAGAGACATGCGGGATACACAGACATGACACAAGGAATCAGATCAGAGCTAACCTTAGGACTGCATGACTTTAGGTGCTGACATAAGACATGCAGGATACACAGATATGACACAAGGCATCAGATCAGAGCTAACCTTAGGACTGCATGACTTTAGGTGCTGACATAAGACATGCGGGATACACAGATATGACACAAGGCATCAGATCAGAGCTAACCTTAGGACTGCATGACTTTAGCTACTGACATAAGAGACATGCAGGATACACAGATATGACACAAGGCATCAGATCAGAGCTAACCTTAGGACTGCATGACTTTAGCTACTGACATAAGAGACATGCGGGATACACAGATATGACACAAGGCATCAGATCAGAGCTAACCTTAGGACTGCATGACTTTAGCTACTGACATAAGAGACACGTGGGATACACAGATATGACACAAGGCATCAGATCAGAGCTAACCTTAGGACTGCATGACTTTAGCTACTGACATAAGAGACATGCAGGATACACAGATATGACACAAGGCATCAGATCAGAGCTAACCTTAGGGCTGCATGACTTTAGGTGCTGACATAAGAGACATGCAGGATACACAGATATGACACAAGGCATCAGATCAGAGCTAACCTTAGGGCTGCATGACTTTAGGTGCTGACATAAGAGACATGCAGGATACACAGATATGACACAAGGCATCAGATCAGAGCTAACCTTAGGGCTGCATGACTTTAGCTACTGACATAAGAGACATGTGGGATACACAGATATGACACAAGGCAGGAGATCAGAGCTAACCTTAGGGCTGCATGACTTTAGCTACTGACATAAGAGACATGTGGGATACACAGATATGACACAAGGCAGGAGATCAGAGCTAACCTTAGGGCTGCATGACTTTAGGTGCTGACATAAGAGACATGCAGGATACACAGATATGACACAAGGCATCAGATCAGAGCTAACCTTAGGACTGCATGACTTTAGCTACTGACATAAGAGACATGTGGGATACACAGATATGACACAAGGCATCAGATCAGAGCTAACCTTAGGACTGCATGACTTTAGGTACTGACATAAGAGACATGCGGGATACACAGATATGACACAAGGCATCAGATCAGAGCTAACCTTAGGGCTGCACGACTGCTTTAGGTGCAGGAGCTGCGATAAAGTCTGATCCCGGATACTGCTCAGTTCAGCTTGTTGTCTTCTCAGCTTGATAAGCAATAACGTGAGCTCCTCTGGCTGATGCGCAGCATGTGAGAATCAGAATGGGCAAAAGTCATTATTTTTTCCTACATAAAATCTAAACTACTAGTGAAAATAATGACTTCTGCTCTGGAATATGGGCTGGGGGCACATAGCTTGTACAGGGCATTCCCCTGGGTGACATCTAGAAGCAAGCAATAAATCACAGCTAAGGATTGTATTCACAGACCTACTGGCTGGTTCTTCTGAAAATTCCAATACAACAACAAGCCAGCAGCAGATCACTACAGTCAGTCAGTGTGTATTAGACAACAGAGACAGTATTCAAGTACAATAAAATAATAACAGCAAGTTAAGGTGACCTCAGTTTGTGGCAGAGCAAACGTTTCCCAAACTTTAGGGTTCTCGGACAATTAAAGGTAGAAGAATAACCTCTCTCAGCACTAAAGTCTCTAATCAGGTGATAGAGGATTTGCTCTCTGGCGTCACAAGGGCGCAGGAAAACAAGAGGAGAACATCACGCAAAAGGGAATTAACTGGTGTTAAATACTAAAGAGGATGAAGACCCCAGACCAAGAAACACTTGACATTAAGTAAAAAAATACACCTACATTTTATTTAATACTCAGTGAGAGACCCCTCCTCCAGGGGTAACGGACAGTAAACTGACCACTCCCCTCTACCATGTTAGGCAAATATCTGTATCAGAACAGATGTACAGGGAGAGGTCCTGTCAAATACTAACTTGGATAGAAGACAAAATATTGACATTTCTGTATTTTAGTTTTAATTTCTTGTTAATTTTCCTCATCTATTTAACACCAGGTGAGATGAATACAGAACAATGCACACAAAGGACTAGATTAAACAAAAGCAAATACATAGTTATTGAAACATAAGTTAATATTCATTTAATGATGCATCTGCTTCCATCCCCCAGGAAGAAGATTATGCCATTAGAATGATCCCAGAGCCCCTCTGGAACAGGATAGGCCAGGGATATATACTAAGCTATTAAACCCCTTGCTGGAGAATGGTGACCTTATGGGATAACAAACAGAATTCGGGCTTATACAAACGTTTTCCTCTCTGGATAACAAAATATTGACTTTATCTTCTTCAACATGAAGATCTGAAACACCTATTAGATTGTGTGTGTAACAAAGGGCAATGTATTGTTTGTCAACTAAACACCCGGAGGTTTAGATACTCTTCTTTCTGAACTAATAGCTACAATAAAATGTCACAAACCAAAGACAGATTCTGCTCCTAGGCGCTAAAGGATCTTGTACAAGAGCATCAAGAAGCAAAGGCTGGGCCTAGGTGATGCCATCAATCTCTCTCGAGGAAGGATATGAGCTAAAGCTGAAATAATATGGCTTATCCCTACAGTACTAGAGATCGATACTTATTTAACGTTGGACTTCTATGTTGTATAAGCCGAAGTAGACATTTTTTCCAGCCTATAGCAAAGAATGAATTAATCTTACCAATTCTAAATGAAAATGTTAGCTAATGCGAGAGGTAGAGGACAAAGGTGTGTAGAAAACCAACAGTTGCCAAGTGATCGACTAAAAGATAGGCGGAAATAGAGCTCCAGAAAGCGAATAAACAGTAGCGTACTCAACCGCCTAACAGAACAACATAAATTATGCTTACCTGATAATTTTATTTCCATCGAGGGGAGGAGAGTCCACGGCTTCATTCATTACTACTGGGAATTAAGAACCTGGCCACCAGGAAGAGGCAAAGACACCCCAGACAAAGGCTTAAATACCTCTCCCACTCCCCTCATCCCCCAGTCATTCTTCTGAGGGAACAAAGAACAGTAGGAGAAATATTAGGGTATAAATGGTGCCAGAAGAGAATATTAAATTTAGGTCCGCAACGCTGTGGACTCTCCTCCCCTCGATGGAAATAAAATTATCAGGTAAGCATAATTTATGTTTTCCATCTAAATGGGAGGAGAGTCCACGGCTTCATTCATTACTAGTGGGAACATATACCCAAGCTCTAGAGGGCACCACAGCCTGTAGAACCTCCCAAAAACCGCTTCCGCAGAAGCAAAAACATAAAATTTGTAAAACTTAGTGAAGGTATGCAAGGAGGACCAGGTAGCTGCCTTGCAAATCTGCTCCATAGAAGCCTCATTCTTGAAGGCCCAAGATGAAGCTACCACTCTAGTGGAATAAGGCGTAATCCTCTGAGGAGGCTTATGTCCCGCTGTCTCATAGGCCAAGCAGATCAGGCTCCTCATTCAAAAAGACAAAGAAGTAGCAGAAGCCCTCTGACCCCTGCACTTCCCTGAATACACAACAAAAAGAGAGTTGTATTGTCTGAAATCCTTTGTGGCCTGAAGATAAAATTTCAAGGCACGAACGACGTCCAGATTATGAAGTAACCTCTACTTAGGAGAAGAAGGATTAGGACATAAAGAAGGAACGACCATCTCCTGATTGATGTTGCTGTTAGACACCACCTTGGGGAGAAACCCCACACCAGTGCGAAGAACAGTCTTATCCGAATGAAACACCAGATAAGGGGGATCATATTGCAAGGCCGCCAGCTCAAAAACTCTGCGTGCTGATGCAATAGCCAACAGAAAGAGAACCTTCTAAGATATAATTTTTATGTCAAGAGAATGCATAGGTTCAAACGGAACCTTCTGCAAGACCTTAAGTACCAAGTTTAAGCTCCAAGGGGGAGCAGACTGCTTAAAGACAGGCCTGATTCGAGATAGAGCCTGAACAAAGGATTGTATGTCAGGGAGATCAGCGGGTCTCCTGTGTAACATAACAGATAAAGCCGAAATTTGCCCCTTAGGGAACTAGCGGTGAGACCCTTCTCCAATCCTTCTTGCAGAAAGGACTAAATCCTGGATACCCTGACCCTGTGCCAAGGGTAGCCATTAGTCACACACCAGGACAAGTAAGTCCTCCACACTTAATGATAGATGCGACGAGTGACCGGCTTTCTTGCCTGAACCAAAGAGTCAATCACATTTTCCGCAAAACCCCTTTTGGCCAAGACTTCGCGTTCAATCTCCATGCAGTCAGCCTCAGAGAATCGAGATTTTGATGTAGAAAAGGACCCTGTTCCAGCAGATCCCTGCGACAGAGTAACCTCCACGGCGGAGAGGATGACATCCCCACCAGATCCGCGAACCACGTCCTCCTTGGCCACGAAGGAGCAATCAGAATGGAGAATGCTCTCTCCCGCTTTATACGCGCCACTACACGAGGAAGAAGCGGTAATGGAGGGAAAATGTATACTAGACCAAACCCCCAAGGCATCGCCAATGCGTCTATTAGCTCCACCTGGGGGTCCCTCGACCTTGATCCATATCGGGGAAGCTTGCAGTTCAATCTGGACGCCATGAAATCGATCTCCGGCGTCCCCCATCTGAGACAGATCTCCGCAAACACTTCGGGTGAAGAGACCATTCTCCTGGGTGAAAAGTCTGTCTGCTGAGAAAATCCGCCTCCCAGTTGTCCACACTCAGGATGTGGATCGCAGAGAGTGAACAGTTGTGGGTCTCCGCCCACTCCAGTATCTGAGACACCTCCCTCATTGCCAGGGAGCTCCTTGTGCCTCACTGGTGGTTGATATAAGCCACCAAGATAATATTGTCCGTCTGGAACCTGATAAAGCTGAAGTCTCTCAGACGAGGTCACGCCTCCAGAGCGTTGTAGATCGCTCGAAGCTCCAGAATATTTATTGGAAGAAGGGACGCTAAGCAAGACCACTTCCCCTGTGCCATCCTGGCACCCCAAATAGCTCCCCATCCCGCTAGACTCGTGTCCATGGTAATCTCCCAGGACGGTTTCAGGAAGGATGTCCCCATGGGTAGGTGATCTGGGCGAATCCACCAGGAGAGGGAAATCCGAGTCTGCGCATCCATGTGCATCGGCTGCGACAGATCGGAATGATCGCCGTTCCACTATCGTTCAAGGAACGATTTTCCTTGAATTTGGAAAATTAACTCTATGCTTCAGTGCGTTTGTTCAATTATAAAAGATAAGAATAACCAGCAAACAGCCGAAACTCATTTAACGTAATGCACAGGACGGTAATGTCTCTTCAATTCTGAAAGAAACTGATCCTTGTGAAAGTTTGTACCATCCTAAACCAAGGATGATTGAAAACAAACCAAAAAACAGCCACACTTTGTATAACAAAAACCCTTTTTTCAGTATCTTTTTTTAAAAAAAAAGAAAAAAAGGAACATCTTATCTCTGTGTAGAGACAAACCAGTAACAACATAGATATTGCTACAAGACATGGTTATGTATATGAAAAACCAAGGTTTTGCAAGGAACCGCAGAGCCCTGCCTGTGGTTCCTAAATTAAATTGGGCGACCCATGTAAATCATTGTGGAATGGATAGTGTAATAAAATCTACACATACTAACATGTTACTGTCCTGCATTTGCTCTGTCCAAAAACACTTAAGAGAAAAGGACAAATAAACAGTTGAAATACATCTTACTATGTCTTTAAAACATAAAAGGAAAACTATTTTAGTGCAAACAAATATCCCTCCAAATCACGAGGGATGGATTAGCAAACCAACAGTTGAAAAGGCTGTAATAAACTGACACCAAGAAAACGGTACTGTGTCTTTAAATGTTAAAGTAACACCTTAATATTTGAGTGTTAAAAACATTCCAGGTCACTCCAAGTGAAGCAGAAAGACCTTTACAAAAAAGGTGCTTGTGGTTCATAAAGTTATACTGGAAAAGGGTGACCAATGTCACCAGACTCATAACAGTATGTAAAGAAATCCTGCAACAGCATGTTTCATTTATCCACAAGACCTCAAAATACATATTTCCCTTTCAGTATAGGTAATGATCTAAGGCATAAAAGCTGACATGCCAAGAGTCAAAGTACCGCTTACAGGAACTAATATTGAAGGTAGTCCTGTAGTACTCATAACACATGGGGAACAACCCCATCTGTTCCTTTCATATAAGGGGCAAGATGTATGTACTGTTACAAGACGTATGTACTGTTACAAGACGTATGTACTGTTACAAGACGTATGTACTGTTACAAGACGTATGTACTGTTACAAGACGTATGTACTGTTACAAAACGTATGTACTGTTACAAAACGTATGTACTGTTACAAGATGTATGTACTGTTACAAGACGTATGTACTGTTACAAGACGTATGTACTGTTACAAGACGTATGTACTGTTACAAGATGTATGTACTGTTACAAGATGTATGTACTGTTACAAGACGTATGTACTGTTACAAGACGTATGTACTGTTACAAGACGTATGTACTGTTACAAGACGTATGTACTGTTACAAGACGTATGTACTGTTACAAGACGTATGTACTGTTACAAGACGTATGTACTGTTACAAGACGTATGTACTGTTACAAGACGTATGTACTGTTACAAGACATATGTACTGTTACAAGACATATGTACTGTTACAAGACGTATGTACTGTTACAAGACGTATGTACTGTTACAAGACGTATGTACTGTTACAAGACGTATGAACTGTTACAAGACGTATGTACTGTTACAAGACATATGTACTGTTACAAGACGTATGTACTGTTACAAGACGTATGTACTGTTACAAGACGTATGTACTGTTACAAGACGTATGTACTGTTACAAGACGTATGTACCTCCAATTTTAACTATACTTGGAACTTGTGCTACCTGTGATGCCCCGCTGCCCATCGTGACAGAGAAGCCATCATCACACCCCAAAAGCTCTCTACAAAACTCTCTAGACGGCACAAGAGTAACCTCCCAGCTGTATGTTTTTAGAAACACAGCCGAGGAGGTACCATGCGACCCGTCAGAGAATGAGCCAAATAGCGCATACACAATGGCCCTAGCAACGCTCTGCCCATCGTGGGTGTATGCAAATAATTAGTGCGAGGGAAGAATACACAGAGCATCTCTTAGGAAATAAATGGCGCGCACATAATGGCGCTTAAAGCTCCGTCCACTGTGGGCATATCGAGCTCAATCTGTGTGAGGCAAATTTTGCAAAAAACAAAATGGAGCCTCCGGTAGTCCCATGCAGCAGCAAAATAATAAATACTAAAAAGGAAAGGTACCAATTCCGTGTCCCACCTCAGTAAACTCTGCACGAGAGGGACACTGAAATTACCCTGTCAGCTGAGCGCAATGCCCTGTGTAATGGCGCGCATACATGAGCAGGGACAGAGTTAAAAATGCATAATAAATCTCCTAGTCAGTTCCATTGTTATCCCTTGAATAAAAACCATTGGAACATGATGCTTAGATAGGAGTACCCTGTCTGTCAGTCTCTCAAGTAAGGGATGACACAGGGATAAGTAACACGTCACATACCCGTACAGAAATCCTATACCACCCATAAGTAGTAAAAAGGATAAGTAACACGTCACATACCCGTACAGTAATCCTATACCACCCATAAGTAGTAAAAAGGATAAGTAACACGTCACATACCCGTACAGCAATCCTATACCACCCATAAGTAGTAAAAAGGATAAGTAACATGTTACCCGTACAGTAATCCTATACCACCCATAAGTAGTAAAAAGGATAAGTAACACGTCACATACCCGTACAGTAATCCTATACCACCCATAAGTAGTGAAAAAGGATAAGTAGCATGTCACATACCCGTACAGTAATCCTATACCACCCATAAGTAGTGAAAAAGGATAAGTAACACGTCACATACCCGTACAGAAATCCTATACCACCCATAAGTAGTGAAAAAGGATAAGTAACACGTCACATACCCGTACAGCAATCCTATACCACCCATAAGTAGTGAAAAAGGATAAGTAACACGTCACATACCCGTACAGCAATCCTATACCACCCATAAGTAGTGAAAAAGGATAAGTAACACGTCACATACCCGTACAGCAATCCTATACCACCCATAAGTAGTGAAAAAGGATAAGTAACACGTCACATACCCGTACAGCAATCCTATACCACCCATAAGTAGTGAAAAAGGATAAGCAGCATGTCACATACCCGTACAGTAATCCTATACCACCCATAAGTAGTGAAAAAGGATAAGTAACACGTCACATACCCGTACAGCAATCCTATACCACCCATAAGTAGTGAAAAAGGATAAGTAACACGTCACATACCCGTACAGTAATCCTATACCACCCATAAGTAGTGAAAAAGGATAAGTAACACGTCACATACCCGTACAGCAATCCTATACCACCCATAAGTAGTGAAAAAGGATAAGTAACATGTCACATACCCGTACAGCAATCCTATACCACCCATAAGTAGTGAAAAAGGATAAGTAACACGTCACATACCCGTACAGTAATCCTATACCACCAATAAGTAGTGAAAAAGGATAAGTAACACGTCACATACCCGTACAGTAATCCTATACCACCCATAAGTAGTGAAAAAGGATAAGTAGCATGTCACATACCTGTACAGTAATCCTATACCACCCATAAGTAGTGAAAAAGGATAAGTAACACGTCACATACCGTACAGTAATCCTATACCACCCATAAGTAGTGAAAAAGGATAAGTAACACGTCACATACCCGTACAGCAATCCTATACCACCCATAAGTAGTGAAAAAGGATAAGTAACACGTCACATACCGTACAGCAATCCTATACCACCCATAAGTAGTGAAAAAGGATAAGTAACACGTCACATACCGTACAGCAATCCTATACCACCCATAAGTAGTGAAAAAGGATAAACCTCTCCACCGGCTGTCAAAGCATTAATAAGCCGTTTCTGAGGTACAGAACTGCCATTTAAAAGACTTACCCCCATTCCCAGGGATAGTCCACAAATAGAGTGCTAAGCCATTTCTGTATGTCTCTTCTCCAGAAAATAAAGATTAGCACTTACCTTAGACTTTGTCTGCCCGGCAGCAAGGCATCTCACCTGGCTTGTGAAGTTCACATTGGCCTGTGGCAATAAAAAGTACTGAGCATTAACTCCCTCAGACTTTTACAATCAGGGCAACATACATCTATGGGAGGCGCTGTGGAAATGATGTCCCACAAGTTCTCATTGCTTTGAAGCCATCAAATGCTTCTCTTTTTGCACTGAAGAGAGTGATTTGGTCTAGGCTATACCCCAGAACAAAGTAGCACACTGTGGCACTACTTTAAAAATAATAAACACTTGATTGAAGAATCTATAACTAACACCTCACTTTGCCTCTTCCTATCACTAACACAGGCAAAGAGAATGACTGGGGTGGGAGAGAAGGGATAAGCTATATATACAGCTCTGCTGTGGAGCTCTTTGCTTCCTCCTGCTGACCAGGAGGCCTAATCCCATAAGTAAGGATGAAATCCGTGGACTCGTCATATCTTGTAAAAGAAACTATATATATCAAAATTCCAACTGAACTCAGAAATCAACACAGGACTTAGAATTAAACATCAGCCTGTTAAGAGGTATAAGCAAAAGTTCCAACAAATATCTAATACATTTGGAACGTGCATTATTATTTCACACACAAAAACCAAAACAAAGATCTTTTGAATTAAGTTTTGGGCAGTGAAATAAAACTAAAATAGAATTACTGTTTACTGCCTGCTGAGCTCACAATGCGTTGTACCTTTTAGATACAGAGGCCCGGACTGCTGGATGTCTGTACGGTCAGAAGGCATCTGGTAGAAATGACACTTAGTGCTGATATAGTGTTTAGAGCAATGCCTCAGTAAATGAGAATTTACTCATCGATTACAAACCAATTCCCTGGTATCTAGTTGAAACAGGAAATGCTACAGTTGAAAATAATACATCCCACATGTTCTTTACATGAACTTCTGTGCACATATCCATTAACACAGAACCTATAACTGGGTAATGCCCATGAAAGCACCCTTGGAAGACAGTCAAGCAGCCACTGGCTGACACACATGGGTAAGGATGCACCAGTGTGTAGATAGAAAGAGATTGACCTAGTCCTGCCCATCCTGAGGTGAAGAATGTAGCTAGATTTTAGGTGAGGATGGAGGTAGGATGGTAGGGGCAAGTTTTCTGTCCTTTGCTCTTTGAGAAAGGATCTCTGACTTGGTAAGTGTCAACTAGTTCAGCCAAGATAATATAAAAATGGTCAACTAAAGGTACATTCTGAGTATATAAACCTAGAACACAAGAACTCTACATAACTGAATTGTTATATTTTATATTAAAGATCCAGTCTGAGGCCATATAGGGAGAAAGTGTGATACTGATCAGAATCAAACATTTGTTCTTTTTTTGTTAAAAACAATATAGTGAGCAGCTCTCCATGCATAACTAAGATTCCCCTCTAAGGTGCGTAAACTATACATACTGTGTGTGAGTTAGTAGCAGTGCAACATACCGTGTGTGAGTTAGTAGCAGTGTAACATACCGTGTGTGAGTAAGTAGCAGTGCAATATACCGTGTGTGAGTTAGTAGCAGTGTAACATACCGTGTGTGAGTTAGTAGCAGTGTAACATACCGTGTGTGAGTTAGTAGCAGTGTAACATACCGTGTGTGAGTTAGTAGCAGTGTAACATACCGTGTGTTAGTTAGTAGCAGTGCAACATACTGCGTGTGTTAGTTAGTAGCAGTGCAACATACTGTGTGTGTTAGTTAGTAGCAGTGCAACATACTGTGTGTGTTAGTAGCAGTGTAACATACCGTGTGTGAGTTAGTAGCAGTGTAACATACCGTGTGTGAGTTAGTAGCAGTGTAACATATCGTGTGTGAGTTAGTAGCAGTGTAACATACCGTGTGTGAGTTAGTAGCAGTGTAACATACCGTGTGTGAGTTAGTAGAAGTGTAACATACCGTGTGTGAGTTAGTAGCAGTGCAACATACTGTGTGTGAGTTGGTACCAGTGTAACATACTGAGTGTGAATTGGTAGCAGTGTAACAACATACCGTGTGTGAGTTAGTAGCAGTGTAACAACATACTGTGTGTGAATTAGTAGCAGTGTAACATACCGTCTGTGAGTAAGTAGCAGTGCAACATACCGTGTGTGAGTTAGTAGCAGTGTAACATACCGTGTGTGTGTGTGTTAGTAGCAGTGCAACATACCATGTGTGAGTTAGTAGCAGTGTAACATACTGAGTGTGAGTTGGTAGCAGTGTAACAACATACTGTGTGTGAGTTAGCAGCAGTGCAACATACTGAGTGTGAGTTGGTAGCAGTGTAACAACATACTGTGTGTGAGTTGGTAGCAGTGTAACAACATACTGTGTGTGAGTTGGTAGCACTGTAACAACATACTGTGTGTGAGTTAGTAGAAGAGTAACATACCGTGTGTGAGTTAGTAGCAGTGTAACATACCGTGTGCGAGTTAGTAGCAGTGTAATATACTGTGTGTGAGTTAGTAGCAGTGCAACATACCGTGTGTGAGTTAGTAGCAGTGTAACAACATACTGTGTGTGAGTTGGTAGCAGTGTAACAACATACTGTGTGTGAGTTGGTAGTAGTGTAACAACATACCGTGTGTGAGTTGGTAGCAGTGTAACAACATACTGTGTGTGAGTTGGTAGCAGTGTAACAACATACTATGTGTGAGTTGGTAGCAGTGTAACAACATACTGTGTGTGAGTTGGTAGCAGTGTAACAACATACCATGTGTGAGTTGGTAGCAGTGTAACATACTGTGTGTGAGTTGGTAGCAGTGTAAAAAAACATTCATTACTTGTGGGAAAAACAGAACCCGGCCACCAGGAGGAGGCAAAGACACCCCAGCCAAAGGCTTAAATACCTCCCCCACTCCCCTCATTCCCCAGTAATTCTGCCAAGGGAACAAGGAACAGTAGGAGAAATATCAGGGTATAAAAGGTGCCAGAAGAACAACAAAAATTTAGGTTTGCACAACGGAGAAACCGGGCGGGGGCCGTGGACTCTCCTCATACAGAAGGAAAGGAAATGATCTGGTTAGCATAATTTATGTTTTCCTTCTTAATATGAGGAGAGTCCACGGCTTCATTCATTACTTGTGGGAAACATATACCCAAGCTCTAGAGGACACTGAATGAAAAACGGGAGGGTAAAAAGAGGCGGACCCTATTCTGAGGGCACCACAGCCTGCAAAACCTTTCTCCCAAAAGCTGCTTCCGCCGAAGCAAAAAAGTCAAATTTGTAAAATTTTGAAAAGGTATGTAAGGTAGCCGCCCTACAAATCTACTCCATAGAGGCATCATTCTTGAAGACCCAAGACAAAGCCACATCTCTAGTTGAATGAGCCTTAATCCTCTGAGGAGGCTTATGTACCACTGATTCATATGCCAAGCGAATAATGCTCCTCAACCAAAAAGACAGGGAAGTGGAAGAAGCCTTCTGCCCTCCACGCTTCCCAGAATAGACAACAAACTATACATACTGTGTGTGAGTTAGTAGCAGTGCAACATACCGTGTGTGAGTTAGTAGCAGTGTAACATACCGTGTGTGAGTTAGTAGCAGTGTAACATACCGTGTGTTAGTTAGTAGCAGTGCAACATACTGCGTGTGTTAGTTAGTAGCAGTGCAACATACTGTGTGTGTTAGTTAGTAGCAGTGCAACATACTGTGTGTGTTAGTAGCAGTGTAACATACCGTGTGTGAGTTAGTAGCAGTGTAACATACCGTGTGTGAGTTAGTAGCAGTGTAACATACCGTGTGTGAGTTAGTAGCAGTGTAACATACCGTGTGTGAGTTAGTAGCAGTGTAACATACCGTGTGTTAGTTAGTAGCAGTGCGACATACTGCGTGTGTTAGTTAGTAGCAGTGCAACATACTGTGTGTGTTAGTTAGTAGCAGTGCAACATACTGTGTGTGTTAGTAGCAGTGTAACATACCGTGTGTGAGTTAGTAGCAGTGTAACATACCGTGTGTGAGTTAGTAGCAGTGTAACATACCGTGTGTGAGTTAGTAGCAGTGTAACATACCGTGTGTGAGTTAGTAGCAGTGTAACATACCGTGTGTGTGTGTGTTAGTAGCAGTGCAACATACCATGTGTGAGTTAGTAGCAGTGTAACATACTGAGTGTGAGTTGGTAGCAGTGTAACAACATACTGTGTGTGAGTTAGCAGCAGTGCAACATACTGAGTGTGAGTTGGTAGCAGTGTAACAACATACTGTGTGTGAGTTGGTAGCAGTGTAACAACATACTGTGTGTGAGTTGGTAGCACTGTAACAACATACTGTGTGTGAGTTAGTAGAAGAGTAACATACCGTGTGTGAGTTAGTAGCAGTGTAACATACCGTGTGCGAGTTAGTAGCAGTGTAATATACTGTGTGTGAGTTAGTAGCAGTGCAACATACCGTGTGTGAGTTAGTAGCAGTGTAACAACATACTGTGTGTGAGTTGGTAGCAGTGTAACAACATACTGTGTGTGAGTTGGTAGCAGTGTAACAACATACTGTGTGTGAGTTGGTAGTAGTGTAACAACATACCGTGTGTGAGTTGGTAGCAGTGTAACAACATACTGTGTGTGAGTTGGTAGCAGTGTAACAACATACTATGTGTGAGTTGGTAGCAGTGTAACAACATACTGTGTGTGAGTTGGTAGCAGTGTAACAACATACCATGTGTGAGTTGGTAGCAGTGTAACATACTGTGTGTGAGTTGGTAGCAGTGTAAAAAAACATTCATTACTTGTGGGAAAAACAGAACCCGGCCACCAGGAGGAGGCAAAGACACCCCAGCCAAAGGCTTAAATACCTCCCCCACTCCCCTCATTCCCCAGTAATTCTGCCAAGGGAACAAGGAACAGTAGGAGAAATATCAGGGTATAAAAGGTGCCAGAAGAACAACAAAAATTTAGGTTTGCACAACGGAGAAACCGGGCGGGGGCCGTGGACTCTCCTCATACAGAAGGAAAGGAAATGATCTGGTTAGCATAATTTATGTTTTCCTTCTTAATATGAGGAGAGTCCACGGCTTCATTCATTACTTGTGGGAAACATATACCCAAGCTCTAGAGGACACTGAATGAAAAACGGGAGGGTAAAAAGAGGCGGACCCTATTCTGAGGGCACCACAGCCTGCAAAACCTTTCTCCCAAAAGCTGCTTCCGCCGAAGCAAAAAAGTCAAATTTGTAAAATTTTGAAAAGGTATGTAAGGTAGCCGCCCTACAAATCTACTCCATAGAGGCATCATTCTTGAAGACCCAAGACAAAGCCACATCTCTAGTTGAATGAGCCTTAATCCTCTGAGGAGGCTTATGTACCACTGATTCATATGCCAAGCGAATAATGCTCCTCAACCAAAAAGACAGGGAAGTGGAAGAAGCCTTCTGCCCTCCACGCTTCCCAGAATAGACAACAAACTATACATACTGTGTGTGAGTTAGTAGCAGTGCAACATACCGTGTGTGAGTTAGTAGCAGTGTAACATACCGTGTGTGAGTTAGTAGCAGTGTAACATACCGTGTGTTAGTTAGTAGCAGTGCAACATACTGCGTGTGTTAGTTAGTAGCAGTGCAACATACTGTGTGTGTTAGTTAGTAGCAGTGCAACATACTGTGTGTGTTAGTAGCAGTGTAACATACCGTGTGTGAGTTAGTAGCAGTGTAACATACCGTGTGTGAGTTAGTAGCAGTGTAACATACCGTGTGTGAGTTAGTAGCAGTGTAACATACCGTGTGTGAGTTAGTAGCAGTGTAACATACCGTGTGTTAGTTAGTAGCAGTGCGACATACTGCGTGTGTTAGTTAGTAGCAGTGCAACATACTGTGTGTGTTAGTTAGTAGCAGTGCAACATACTGTGTGTGTTAGTAGCAGTGTAACATACCGTGTGTGAGTTAGTAGCAGTGTAACATACCGTGTGTGAGTTAGTAGCAGTGTAACATACCGTGTGTGAGTTAGTAGCAGTGTAACATACCGTGTGTGAGTTAGTAGCAGTGTAACATACCGTGTGTGAGTTAGTTGCAGTGCAACATACTGTGTGTGAGTTGGTACCAGTGTAACATACTGAGTGTGAATTGGTAGCAGTGTAACAACATACCGTGTGTGAGTTAGTAGCAGTGTAACAACATACTGTGTGTGAGTTAGTAGCAGTGTAACATACCGTGTGTGAGTAAGTAGCAGTGCAACATACCGTGTGTGAGTTAGTAGCAGTGTAACATACCGTGTGTGTGTGTTAGTAGCAGTGCAACATACCATGTGTGAGTTAGTAGCAGTGTAACATACTGAGTGTGAGTTGGTAGCAGTGTAACAACATACTGTGTGTGAGTTAGCAGCAGTGCAACATACTGAGTGTGAGTTGGTAGCAGTGTAACAACATACTGTGTGTGAGTTGGTAGCACTGTAACAACATACTGTGTGTGAGTTAGTAGAAGTGTAACATACCGTGTGTGAGTTAGTAGCAGTGTAACATACCGTGTGCGAGTTAGTAGCAGTGTAATATACTGTGTGTGAGTTAGTAGCAGTGCAACATACCGTGTGTGAGTTAGTAGCAGTGTAACAACATACTGTGTGTGAGTTGGTAGCAGTGTAACAACATACTGTGTGTGAGTTGGTAGCAGTGTAACAACATACTGTGTGTGAGTTGGTAGTAGTGTAACAACATACCGTGTGTGAGTTGGTAGCAGTGTAACAACATACTGTGTGTGAGTTGGTAGCAGTGTAACAACATACCGTGTGTGAGTTGGTAGCAGTGTAACAACATACTGTGTGTGAGTTGGTAGCAGTGTAACAACATACTATGTGTGAGTTGGTAGCAGTGTAACAACATACTGTGTGTGAGTTGGTAGCAGTGTAACAACATACCATGTGTGAGTTGGTAGCAGTGTAACATACTGTGTGTGAGTTGGTAGCAGTGTAAAAAAACATTCATTACTTGTGGGAAATACAGAACCCGGCCACCAGGAGGAGGCAAAGACACCCCAGCCAAAGGCTTAAATACCTCCCCCACTCCCCTCATTCCCCAGTAATTCTGTCGAGGGAACAAGGAACAGTAGGAGAAATATCAGGGTATAAAAGGTGCCAGAAGAACAACAAAAATTTAGGTTTGCACAACGGAGAAACCGGGCGGGGGCCGTGGACTCTCCTCATACAGAAGGAAAGGAAATGATCTGGTTAGCATAATTTATGTTTTCCTTCTTAATATGAGGAGAGTCCACGGCTTCATTCATTACTTGTGAGAAACATATACCCAAGCTCTAGAGGACACTGAATGAAAAACGGGAGGGTAAAAAGAGGCGGACCCTATTCTGAGGGCACCACAGCCTGCAAAACCTTTCTCCCAAAAGCTGCTTCCGCCGAAGCAAAAAAGTCAAATTTGTAAAATTTTGAAAAGGTATGTAAGGTAGCCGCCCTACAAATCTACTCCATAGAGGCATCATTCTTGAAGACCCAAGACAAAGCCACATCTCTAGTTGAATGAGCCTTAATCCTCTGAGGAGGCTTATGTACCACTGATTCATATGCCAAGCGAATAATGCTCCTCAACCAAAAAGACAGGGAAGTGGAAGAAGCCTTCTGCCCTCCACGCTTCCCAGAATAGACAACAAACAAGGATGAAGTCTGTCTTAATTCCTTCGTAGCCTGAAGATAGAATTTCAAAGCTTGAACCACATCCAAATTATGAAGTAATCATTCCTTCGAAGGAGGAGGATTGGGACACAAGGAAGGAACCACAATCTCCTGATTTATGTTGCGATCAGACACAACCTTAGGGAGAAAACCCAACCCAGCACGAAGAACAGTCTTATCAGCATGAAAAAACAGGTAAGGAGGCTCACATTGCAAGGACACCATCTCAGAGACTCTGCGTGCCGAAGCAATAGCCAGTAGAAAAAGGACCTTCCACAACAGTAATTTAATGTCAACCGAATGCATAGGCTCAAAAGGAGCCCTCTGCAAAACTTTAAGAACTAGATTTAAGCTCCAAGGAGGAGCGGTAGGTCTAAACACAGGCTTGATTCTAGACAGAGCCTGAACAAAAGACTGTACATTAGGAAGCTCAGCAAGCAACTTGTGCAATAACACAGATAGAGCCGAAATCTGTCTCTTTAAGGAACTAGCGACAAGTGCCTTCTCCAAACCATCTTGGAGAAAGGAAAGAATCCTGGACACCTTGACCTTATGCTAGGGGAAGCCACGCTCTTCACACCAGAATAAGTAGGTCCTCCACACCTTATGATAGATGCGACGGGTGATCGGCTTTCTAGCTTCAATGAGAGTATCAATCACTCTCTCAGAAAAACCTCTCTTGGCTAGGACTAAGCGTTCAATCTCCACACAGTCAGCCTCAGAGAATCTAGATTCTGATGAACAAAGGGACCCTGTTCCAGGAGATCCCTGCGATAAGGTAACCTCCATGGAGGAGATTAAGACATCCCCACCAGGTCCGCGAACCACATCCTTCACGGCCATAGTGGAGCAATTAGAATAGCCGAAGCTTGCTCCTGCTTGATGTGGGCTACTACACGAGGGAGAAGTGGTAACGGTGGAAAAATGTACACTAGGTTGAACCTCCAAGGCACTGCTAATGCATCTATCAGCTCTGCCTGAGGATCCCTGGACCGCGACCTGTATCTGGGTAGCTTGGTATTGAGTCGAGATGCCATGAGATCTATCTCCGGCGTCCCCCATCTATTGCAAATCTCCGCAAACACCTCGGGATGGAGACCATTCCCCGGATGAAACGATTGTCTGCTGAGAAAATCCACTTCCCAGTTGTCCCCACCCGGAATGTGGATCGCTAACAGCGAGCAGTGGCGGGCCTCCGTCCATTCCAGAATCCGAGATACTTCCCTCATTGCTAGGGAGCTCCTCATTCCCCCCTGATGGTTGATGTAAGCCACCGAAATTATATTTTCTGACTGTAATCTGATAAACTGGGACCAACCCAGAAGAGGCCAAGCCTTCACAGCATTGAGAATCGCTTGAAGTTCCAAATGAAGTTCCCACTCCAGAATCCGAGATACTTCCCTCATTGCTAGGGAGCTTCTCGTTCCACCCCGATGGTTGATCTAAGCCACCGAGGTTATATTGTCTGATTGGAATCTGATAAACTAGGGTGAACCCATTAGGGGCCAAGCCTTCAGAACATTGAAGATTGACCAAAGTTCCAGAATGTTAATTGGGAGGGAGCATGTTACGGTACCAACAGGATACCAAGGGTTAATACCAGATGAACAATGTCCTGAATAGGGAATCAGCAATTCACAACCCCAACCAGTTTTCCCCTCAAACATGAGACCAAGCTCCACATTGAGTGTAAAAAACAGAGTGTACTTTATTAAGGGCCATATGCCCAGTATATATGCAGGTCTAACCCCAGATGGGGGGTTGAAAGAATGTTGTACATTAGCTAGAGAGACAACGCTCTTTGACAGGCCACAATAGGATTACATTATTCAAGCAGATAACAATTTAAACAAAAGACATTTGGCTTTTCTTATCACCTAGGCGTCTGCTCTCTTGAGGTGATTAAACAATGGAATGTTTATCACTTAAACGTAATTACAGCACACAATAGCTGAGGCCAGCAAACCTGTCTTTTAGAAAACAGCTTCTCAAAGCTACACAAGGTCAATTCTTTTAGTTCTGACCACAGGGTCTGTCACATTGCTCCCCCCTTGTGGAACACTCCGGCAGACCCGGCTTGACCCTTTGGCAGGTCAACTTGGGGATGACCGGACTAGGAGGTGATAGGCATGTCAGTTTGCCAGGACAATCCATCTGTATTCCCGTTATGAGAGAGAATTCCTGCCCGTATAAATAAGGGTTCAACTTCTTCAGTGCCCAGACCAGGGCTAAATAGTCCTTCAAAATCTCGTCAGCTTCCTTACGAGTTTTTTGTACCTGCTCTTTATAGGTATCCACAATCCCTTCATACTGACATAGGGTGCCCTTGAGTTGCTGCACCTCACTATGAGCCAGCGTCAGCTTCTCCTCCAGTGTCACTAAGTTTGTCTTTAATGTTTCATGTTCCACTCTCAAGCTGGTGTTTTCTGCAGTCTGTCGGTGCAGCTTGTCTAGCAGAGATTCCTGTTCTAAACGTGCTTTTTCCTCTGCACTCCTCTTCTCTCCCGCTAGCACTGTTACATGATTATTTAACGTGACCATTTCATCCTCTACGTGACTCTTCTCCTTCATCAGCGCATTGTAACGGGACTTCCACGTATCAATAGCGGATAGAGATTTACTGAGCTCAGCGTCCTGGGGCTTAGCAGTAGGTGGGTCAGTCTCTGCTGCACGGATCTGGGCACGGGTAGTCACAGGGTTAACATCAGCGGGACCCATGGGAGCATAGGCAGAAACAAGGGGGGCCAAGTTATTTCCAAGGAGAACATCAGCAGGCAAGTCCTTCTTGACCCCCACATTCACAGGTCTAGCGCCCACTCCCCAATCCAAATGTATCCTGGCAACAGGTAGGAGGAACACAGTGCCCCCTGCTACCCTCACAGCCACAGTGTCTCCAGTGTGCTGTTTCTCAGACACCAAGTTCTTTCGAAGCAAGGTCATGGTAGCACCAGTATCCCGTAGACCACTGACCTCCTTCCCATTCACTTTAACCAGTTGCCGGTTATTCCGGTGGGCAGCTTGCACGGGGTCTGCTTCATGTAGGCTGCCCCAGCATTCTTGCGCCTCTACGTAGCGGGCCGCAGGCTGAGGATTACGTGGGATTCCGCCGGCGGGTCTTCTCCAGGACTGTGCTTGGTTCGCTGCGTTTAGGGGACAATCTGGTCTTTTGTGCCCTAGTTGCTTACATCGAAATCACTGAATAGGTTGCGAGTAGCCCCGCAAATTGAACCGGGCTCTCTGAGGGTAGTTCGTGGCCAGAGGCCGTGTGGTATAGCGGTGCGCCGGGGGTTGGTAACTGGCAGCTGCTGGGGTGACTGAGGGTCTGTACTCCACTCTAGCAGGGGGCTTAGGGGTAGCAGTGTCCAGTTTGCAGGCATCCGTATACTCATCTGCCAGGCGAGCAGCTTCATGCAGGGTGGAGGGTTTACGGTCCGGAACCCACTCTCTAACTCCTGCTGATAACTTGTCAAAGCAATGTTCCAACAGGAATAGCTGCAGCACCTCTTCCCCAGATACGGCTTGGCACCCCGCTATCCAGTGAGCTGCTGTGCGGTGCACCTTACATGCCCACTCAACGTAGGAATCACCAGCTAATTTAACAGTGTCCCTGAACCGCCTCCGGTATGCCTCCGGTGTAACCGCATACCTGGAGAGCAGAGCCTCTTTCACAGTATTATAATCCCCGACTTCCTCATCTGGAATGGCCCGAAAAACCTCACTGGCCCGGCCGAATAATTTTCTGGATAATATCGTGACCCAGTCCTCTGCGGGTACCTTGTGTAGTGCACATTGCCTCTCAAAATCCGCAAGGTACCCATCAATCTCTCCTTCCGTTTCCAGGAAGTTTTTAAAAGCGGTAAAATGCACTTTTCTCTTTTCCACTGGGGTTGCTGTGCCTTGGGCTGCTGCAGCGCCGCTTTGGCGAAGTAGGTTGGCCTCCACAGCTGCTATGACCCAGTCGATAATTTCCGCAGATGGGTTGGGGCCATAATATGCCAGTCTTATTTTAACCGCCCGATCAAAGCTTGCTTCTTCAGGGGTTCTGTCTGATATGCTGGGCCCATTGGTTCCTTCTGTCCCTGGTACTCTTTCCATCTTAGTCAGTATGTCAAGGGGCTGATTAACTTTCTCAGCTGCACTTGTAATATGGGTTGGATTCTCAGTTGCGGAACTAGTACTGAAGTGTATCACAGTGTATTCAGGCTGTAACATACGGAAAAGTAACAGCAATGAATATGTTGTGATTTAATATAGTAAATTGCTACTATTCCCAAATGCTATGTTTAGCACAAAAGGGAAACATATAGCAGCAGCAAATTAAACATAAGGACAGAACTATCCTAACGATAACCCTATGGTAGACTAAGATAAATCTGACAGCTAAACCTAAAATGAGAACGGAATCCTGTTACTTCACAGGAGAGAGAATACAACTAATAAATAAGCAGCACTGTGATCACAAGAGTCTCTGCTATCTATGAGGAATTATTACTGTGCAGCGGAGGATAGCGCTGAGTGCGCAAGCAGCAGCAGCGGTTCAGAACTGAATCAGTGAGCCGTTCCCTGTTACGTCACAGGTGGGCGTGGAGTAGTGCCGTGTAACGGCGAGTAATTTTGATTCCGGTAAGGACGTTTGTGTAGGCTGTAATCCGTATGAGGAATGAAGGTTGGTGCAAAGAGTCGCTCTAATGATTGTGGAAAGTAAAGAGCGCTTGCCACAAAGTTTCAAGTGTTGGACTGAGTTGCTAGTTGACAGCGTGAAACAGCGGACAGTTGTAGAAAAGGCAGATTCCAAGTAAACTGATTTCCAGATTAGGTTTTTAGAGAATGTAGATGGGAGTCCGTTGTTAGATCCTCAGCATCAGGATATAGCGAGAAATCAGGTTTAGCGGGTAGCTTGTATTGAAATGAGGAAGCAGACAGGAACTGCAGGGAGGTGAGACATGCAGGTCTGCAAACAAAATACTAAGCACCTGTCTGCACTTGACTGATAGGCTTTATAGGGAAAGTGGGTGGAGTGTAGTAAAGGTAATTTCCTGACATCACCCCCTCCTCAAAGAAGCGCTCCCAGAGCTTGAGGTCTCGGTCTATCCGGATGTCTACGGTGAAAGAGGGAGACAAGAGCTGGAACATGAAGATGGGTAGAGGGCTCCCAGGAATCATCGTCCAATGAATAACCCTTCCAACGGATGAGATATTCGAGAACGCCTCCCCGGTGACGGGAATCAAGAATCGATTTCACCTCATACTCCTCCGAGTCAGGAAATTGGGAAGAAGGAGGCATGACAAGATGGGTACCACTACCTGGTGAAGCTGGCTTCAGTAAGGAGACATGAAAACTGGGGTGTATACGCAAAGTAGCAGGTAAGTCCAGTGTTACAACATTGGGGTTTATAACCCTAGTGACAGAAAAAGGACCAATGTATAATTTACCCAGTTTCTTGGTAGGAACACGAAGCTTGAGATTTTTCGTAGATAGCCAGACAAGGTCTCCCACAGCATAAGATGGGGGAGTACGGCGCCTTAGGTCGTAATGGTGCTTCTGAGACTTTTGGGCTTGGAGGATGTTCTCCCGAACGGTCCGGAAAGTTTCCAGCAGGGAGTTGGATAGATCATCAACTTTGGGTGAATTGGGAATAGACCCAGGTGAAATATGGATAGTGGGATGGTACCCGTAATTGGCGAAGAAAGGTGTCATCTTCGTTGTAGAATTGAGAGAGTCGTTGAATGCGAATTCGGCCATAGGTAGGAACCGGACCCAGTCGTCTTGATGTTGCGAACAGTAGGCTTGTAAAAACTGTTCGAGCCACTGGTTTGCACGCTCCGTTTGGCCGTTAGTTTGGGGGTGGAAAGAGGTGCTGTACCGATGATCTATTTGGAGAAGAAATGAGAGTTGTTTCCAAAATTTTGAAGTAAATTGTGTTCCGCGATCAGATGTTAGGATACGCGGAACTCCATGTAAGCGGACTACGTTCTGTAGGAATAAGTCTGCGGTTTCTGAAGACGAGGGTACTTTATGAAAGGGGATAAAGTGTGCCATCTTGGTGAACAAATCTATAGCAACCAATATGGTATTTTGTTTAGATGAGAGGGGAAGATCCACGATGAAATCCAGCCCTACGTGTTGCCACGGTTTGTCTTGGACGTTTATGGGCATGAGAAGACCATATGGCGGTCTATTCTCGGATTTTGTTGTTGTACAGACCACACAATTTTTTACGTATTCAGAGACGGACTGGGTTAAGTCGGGCCACCAGTAACCTCTTGAAATCTTTTCTGCAGTTCTGGTAATGCCTTGATGACCTGAAGTAGGGGGAATGTGGTGACGTCCGATGATGGTTTGTCTGAGAGAAGGCGGTATATACAGTTTTTGGTCATGATAGTAGAGACCATCCGATCCTTTAGTGAGCTTGTGGAGTGGTAATTGGATGTCTGACAACAAGGAATCTCGTAACTGGTTTGGAAGCGGATCAGAAAACCTAATGAATCGTTCAGTGGGTATGATCTGCTTTATGAAAGTAGGAGAAGAAGGACTGTCCACCATCCTTGAAAGAGCATCAGCTTTATGGTTTTTGTTTGCTGTTTTGTAGACTATGTTGAAATTAAAGCGTGTGAAATACAAATACCACCGGATTTGACGTGAGGATAGGGTTTTATTCGTTTGTAGGAATTCAAGGTTTTTATGATCAGTAAATATGGTTATTGGTTTCTCAGTGCCTTCAAGGAGATGCCTCCAATGTTCTAATGCGCGTTTGATGGCAAGAAGCTCCTTCTCTCCTATTGGGTAATTGCGTTCGGCAGGTAACATGAGCTTCGAATAGTACGCAACTGGATGAATGGGTCCAGAGGAAGTAGGTCTCTGGGAGAGGACTGCGCCTATAGCGAAATCTGAGGAGTCAACCTCCAGGATGTATGGTAGGGACGGATCAGGAAAGGCTAGGATTGGGGCAGTGGTGAAACGGTGCTTTAAGTTGTTGAAAGCTTCTGTAGCCTGAGGTGTCCATTGAAAAGGAGTCTTAGTAGCAGTGAGACGTGACAGAGGTTTGGCAATTTGTGAGAAATTTTTGATGAACTTCCTGTAATAGTTTGCGAATCCAAGGAAGCGTTGTACCCCTTTTCTATTTTTTGGCCTGGCCCAGTCCCTAACAGTTTGAACCTTAGTATCTTCCATCTTTATTCCATCAGGACTAATGTGGTACTCAAGATATGAGAGCTCTGTGGTATGGAAGGTACATTTCTCCAATTTTGCAAAGAGATGGTGTTCTCTTAATCTCTCAAGGACCTTCATGACGTGTAAAACATGCTCTTGTTCTGAGTTGGAAAAAATTAGAATATCATCAAGATAAATTACAAGACAAGTGTCTAGAAGATCTCTGAAAACGTCGTTGACGAAGTGCTGAAAGGTAGCAGGGGCATTGCATAGCCCGAAAGGCATAACCAGATATTCAAAATGCCCGTATCTTGAGCGGAAAGCTGTTAGCCACTCGTCCCCCTTTCTGATGCGGACTAGGTTATACGCCCCACGTAAATCAAGTTTTGTAAAGATCTTTGCCTGATAGAGCCTTTCGATAAGTTCGGGGGATGAGGGGTAACGGGTAACGGTTTTTTATGGTTCTCTTGTTCAATTCACGGTAATCTATTATTGGTCTGAGGCTGGAATCCTTATTTCTGACGAAGAATATTCCCGCCCCAGCGGGAGACGTTGAGGGACGAATGAAACCCTTCCGTAAGTTCTCATCGATGTAAGCCTTCAGATGTTCTAACTCAGGTTGGCTGAGAGGGTAGAGGTGACCATATGGTATTGTAGCACCTGGTTGCAATTCTATCGGACAGTCGTACTCACGGTGTGGTGGTAAAGACTCTGCCTGTTTTTTACTGAACACATCAGAGAAATCTGAGTATTGTTGAGGAAGAGTTGGTGGAGCTTCTGTGAGTTGTAAACAGCAATCTGTCTGGAGGTGGCAATGTTGCTTGCAAAAAGGGGAAGAGAAGGTAAGTTGTAAGCTACCCCAGTTAATCTGGGGCTGGTGTCTTTGGAGCCACTGTAAGCCGAGAACAACTGGGAATAGAGGAGATGGAAGGACATCAAATGATAAACACTCAGAGTGTCCATCGGTAGTAGCGACTCGTATGGGGAGTGTATGATGTGTAATAGGACCAGAAGAGATGGTAGAACCATCAATAACACGAATGGAGACAGGGTTGAGTTTGCTAATAAGTGGAATTTTATTTCTTTTAACCAACTCCTTATCTATATAGTTGCAATATGCACCAGAGTCGATGATGGCTTCAATGTTGCAGGTTTTGTCTACTCCCCACTGTAAAAGTAAAGAGAGATTACAGTAAGCAGGTTGAATTCCAGTGACATGAGAAGAGAAGACATGGAACTTACTTTTCTTAGACTTGAGCAGGATATCACAGTCCTGTATGGTATGTGCAGGGTTAGCACAGTACATACAAAGTTGTAGGTTTCTACGTCTAGATCTTTCGGTAGGTGAAAGTGGACCACGAATCACACCAATCTCCATTGGTTCTGGTTGTTGTTTGGGTGGCGTGGTGCCTGAGACTCTGTTCGAGGTAGAGGGAAAGGGGTCAGACTGAGCTCTTTCCTGTCTTCTTTCTCTGAGCCTTCTATCTATCTGTATGGCGAGTTTCATGAGGGCTTCAAGTGTAGAGGGAAGGTTGATTCGTGCCAGTTCGTCTTTCAACTGGTCCGAGAGACCAAGCCGGAACTGGTTTCTCAGAGCCACAGTATTCCACTGGGAATCAGTTGCAAACTGCTTGAATTCAGTTATATACTCCTCCACGGACCTACGGCCTTGCTTTAGGCACCTCATCTTTGTTTCAGCGGTGAGCTGTACGTCAGTATCTTGATACAACTCGTCCATAGTGGTGTAGAAATCATCCAGAGATGATAGGATGGGGTCATTGCTCTCATAGCACGTATCGGCCCAAACCCTGGGCTCACCTCTCAGGAAAGAGATGATTGTGAGAACCTTAATACGGTCATTATTATAGGTTTTGGGTTTGAGGTTGAATAATAAATTACAAGCATTTTTGAATTGCCGATACTGTTTTCGGTTGCCTGAGAAAAGATCTGGTAGTGAGACCTGCGGTTCAGGTGTGGAGTCTGGTACTGGTGATTTGGACATGGAGTCCTTTATTATTCCGCGTAGCGTCTGATTCTCCATCTGTAGCTCGCGTAGGCCATGACTTAACTGGTCGACTCTCTGTGATAAATTGTAGACTATCTGAGGGAGTTCCGCTGGATCCATTTTAGGGCTTAGTATTATGTCAAGGGGCTGATTAACTTTCTCAGCTGCACTTGTAATATGGGTTGGATTCTCAGTTGCGGAACTAGTACTGAAGTGTATCACAGTGTATTCAGGCTGTAACATACGGAAAAGTAACAGCAATGAATATGTTGTGATTTAATATAGTAAATTGCTACTATTCCCAAATGTTATGTTTAGCACAAAAGGGAAACATATAGCAGCAGCAAATTAAACATAAGGACAGAACTATCCTAACGATAACCCTATGGTAGACTAAGATAAATCTGACAGCTAAACCTAAAATGAGAACGGAATCCTGTTACTTCACAGGAGAGAGAATACAACTAATAAATAAGCAGCACTGTGATCACAAGAGTCTCTGCTATCTATGAGGAATTATTACTGTGCAGCGGAGGATAGCGCTGAGTGCGCAAGCAGCAGCAGCGGTTCAGAACTGAATCAGTGAGCCGTTCCCTGTTACGTCACAGGTGGGCGTGGAGTAGTGCCGTGTAACGGCGAGTAATTTTGATTCCGGTAAGGACGTTTGTGTAGGCTGTAATCCGTATGAGGAATGAAGGTTGGTGCAAAGAGTCGCTCTAATGATTGTGGAAAGTAAAGAGCGCTTGCCACAAAGTTTCAAGTGTTGGACTGAGTTGCTAGTTGACAGCGTGAAACAGCGGACAGTTGTAGAAAAGGCAGATTCCAAGTAAACTGATTTCCAGATTAGGTTTTTAGAGAATGTAGATGGGAGTCCGTTGTTAGATCCTCAGCATCAGGATATAGCGAGAAATCAGGTTTAGCGGGTAGCTTGTATTGAAATGAGGAAGCAGACAGGAACTGCAGGGAGGTGAGACATGCAGGTCTGCAAACAAAATACTAAGCACCTGTCTGCACTTGACTGATAGGCTTTATAGGGAAAGTGGGTGGAGTGTAGTAAAGGTAATTTCCTGACACAGTATTGTAATAATCCCCCTCTTCCTGAGGTTACTGGCTTGTGTAGTTGCTCTTCTGGGCGATAAGGATCCTCCCGTCGCTTGCCACCAATTGTTACGGTACCAACAGGATACCAAGGGTTAATACCAGATGAACAATGTCCTGAATAGGGAATCAGCAATTCACAACCCCAACCAGTTTTCCCCTCAAACATGAGACCAAGCTCCACATTGAGTGTAAAAAACAGAGTGTACTTTATTAAGGGCCATATGCCCAGTATATATGCAGGTCTAACCCCAGATGGGGGGTTGAAAGAATGTTGTACATTAGCTAGAGAGACAACGCCCTTTGACAGGCCACAATAGGATTACATTATTCAAGCAGATAACAATTTAAACACAAGACATTTGGCTTTTCTTATCACCTAGGCGTCTGCTCTCTGGAGGTGAATAAACAATGGAATGTTTATCACTTAAACGTAATTATAGCACACAATAGCTGAGGCCAGCAAACCTGTCTTTTAGAAAACAGCTTCTCAAAGCTACACAAGGTCAATTCTTTTAGTTCTGACCACAGGGTCTGTCACAGAGCATTACTCCTGAGTCCACAGGCCCTGAGCCTTCTTGGAACCCCAAACAGCTACTTCATCCTGATAGACTTGCGTCCGTAGTCACATTCTCCCAGGATGGTCTCAAGAAGGATGTCCCTTGGGACAGATGATCTGGACAGAGCCACCAAGAGAGCGATTCTCTTGACACGTTGTCCAGAGAAATCTGTTGAGACAGATCCGAGTGGTTGCCGTTCCACTGCCTCAGCATGCACAGCTGAAGAAGTCTGAGATGGTATCTGGTGAATGGGATGACATCTATGCTGAACACCATCAGTCCAATTACCTGAATACACCGGGCCACAGAGGGCCTTAAGGAGGTCTAGAGGGCAAGACAATTGGAAGTACTTTTGCAACGTTTCTGGTCTGTAAGAAATATCCTCATGGATATGGAATCTATTATCGTACACAGGAATTCCACCCTGGTACTGGGAACCAGAAGTATTTTCTAAGTTTATCTTCCATCCATGAGATCGAAGAAGAAGAGCTCTTGAATGGTCCTCTGCCAATCGACAGGACGGAGCATGAACCAGGATATCGTCCAAGTATGGCACTACTGCAATACCTCTGGATCTCGCCACCGCGAGCAGAGCCTCCAGAACCTTCATAAAGACTCTTGGGGCAGTAGCTAGACCAAATGGAAGAGCAACAAACTGAAAGTGCTGGTCCAGAAACGCGAATCTTAAGAACTTAAAGTGATCATTGTGTATTGGCACATAAAGGTAAGCATCCTTCAAGTCTATTGTAGTCATGAACTGTCCCTCTTGAACTAAGGGCAGAATGGACCTTATCGTCTACATCTTGAACTATGGGACCAACAGGAACTTGTTTAAGCACTTTAGGTCCAGAAACGGGCGAAACGTACCCTCCTTCTATGGGACCACAAAAAGGTTTAAGTAGTACCCCAGACCTCTCTCTGCTAGAGGTACCGGCACAATTACTCCCAGGGAGGAGAGATCCCTCACGCACCCTAGAAAAGGATCTCGTTTTTCTGGTCTTGAAGACAGGTTTTATAAGAGGAATCTGCCCCTGGGTGGATGAGATTTGAAACCTATCCTGTAACCTTGTGCGATGACCTCCAGAACCCAAGGGTCTTGACGTCCCCAGGCCAAGCCTCCACAAAGATAGTCTGCCCCCAACACGATTCAGCAACGGATCGGGGGCCGCCCCTTCACGCTGATTTTGTTTTGGCGGGCTTCTAGTTCTGCTTGAATTTATTCCAAGATTGAGACAGTTTCCAAGTTCTTTTTGACTGTTCAGGCTTCGTGGAGGGCTGCTGGCATTGGGATTTATCCAAACAAAAAGGACGAAAATTAGCACCCTGTCCCTTAGGTTTATTCTTCTTATCCCGCGGTAGAAAGGCACCTTTGCCCCCAGTGACCGTGGATATGATTGAGTCCAGGCCTGGACTGAAAAGAATCTTCCCCTTAAATGGAAGGGAAAGTAATCTAGATTTTGAAGTCATGTCCGCAGACCAAGACTTCAGCCAGAGTGCCCTACGGGCTAGAACAGAAAAACCCGATGCCTTGGAATTCAGGCGAATGATCTGCATATTGGCATCAAAGATAAAAAGAATTAGCTACCTTCAAGGCCTTAATTCTTTCCTGGATCCCATCAAGGGGAGTTTCCACCTCAATCATCTCTGATAGAAAGTCGCACCAATAGGTAGCAGCTCCAGCCACCGCAGCAACCGCCGCTGCAGGTTGAAACAAATACCCCGTGTGCTGAAACATCTTTCTTAACAGAGTTTCTAGCTTCTTATCCATAGGCTCCTTAAAAGACGAATTATCATCAAGCAGGATAGTAGTGCACTTAGCAACTCTAATTAAGAGTCCGGAACTGGGAACAATTTTGTAAAGGAAGAAGGGGAAAAAGACGATTCAAGTCTCTCCCATTCATTCTTAATATTTGCCATCTTTACGGGAACCGGGAAAGTCTGTGGCACCACCCTGTCCTCATAAACCTTATCAAGCTTAGGAATAGAAGGTTCCTCAGGTAATTTGGGTTCTGGAACCTCTAAAGTAGCCAACACTTCTTTTAACAGAAAGCGTAAATGCTCGATCCTAAATCTAAACTCTGGTTCCTCTGCAGCCGGAGGTTTAGAGGCAGCAGATTCTGACCCAGAAAGAGCATGCTCTGAAGTATCAGAGGCGTCCTTGTCAGCGGATAATCTAGTATTAGATAAATCCAACAAGTTGGTAGATGACCCCAGGGAAGGAAAGCAATATTTGACCTTTCGCTTGCGCTTAGCAGGGCGAGGTAAAACACTGAAGGCCATAGACACTGCCATTTGTAGCTGTTCAGTAATGTCTGGTGGTAAGAGGGCCCCTCCCGAACGAGGATCAGCAGTGCAATGGGGAGCTGTATGTGTAATAGGAGATGACAGCAGGGAACGCATCTCACGGGACGGATACCCCTTAGAGGTGGACGGCTCAGTGGTACTAAACATCTTGGTTTTCTTAGATATAAGTACTTTATCAAGGCATGTGGAACATAATTGAGCAGGCGGGTATACCGTAGCCTCCTCACAAAAACCCCCAGGTATTAGCTTTAGGTAAAGAGGTAGTACCCTCTAACGTATCAGAGTCCTCCATAGCTTGCACTGTCAAGATAGACTATAGACAAAGATAAATGGCACATTTATACCCCCAATGGATGGGGCACTCACCACCTCCTATGACCCAGGCCCCACAGGGAAACCGCTTCGTCTCCTGTAAACTGCATGGTCAGGAAACAGGAAATCAATGAGACCACACCCGGTCACGTGGTGTGCCATGCAGGACCTGTCAATACTCCTGAAATAAGCGCACCAAACCTAACAGGCCGCGCAGTTATCCAAAAACGAAAGTAAAACCTGAATGTTCCTACATCTGCCTGAGCCTCATCTCACACATGCCGCAGCATAAAACATAATAAAGCAAATTATGCGTAAATCCCCCCTGTTCAATAATCCCCTTCTGGAGAAATTAACCTTTTATTCCATACAGATAAAAGGAGTCACACTGTGACCCTGTCTTATTGCGATATCCTATGAGTATAAAATGAAACGATCTTACTGGAATGACCGCCGTGGAACAGACACACAGCCTCTCAAGTTTGACAGTCTTGTAGCATCGCACCTGACATGGACTTGAGTGATAGAAGCAGGCAGTGAAACTTGTCAAAAACTAATTGTTTAGGAGCTATTAATACGAGTCTGGATAGTTTTGCAGAAAGACTCTCCCTGCATCTCCAGACCCTAACATCTGTCAATGCTCGCACTGAGAGGCTGATAAGACTTCTTAAAACTCCAGTCCCATACAGAAGGGTACTACCCCCCATAAGAGACTACTCCGAATCTTGCAACACTTCTCTGTCATCCTCCTGTGAGGAAAGGCAAAGAATGACGGGGGATGAGGGGAGTGGGGGAGGTATTTAAGCCTATGGCTGGGGTCTCTTTGCCACCTCCTGGTGGCCAGGTTCTGTATTTTCCAAAATTAATGAAGCTGTGAACTCTCCTCATATTAAGAAAGAAACAAATCATGTGTGAGTTGGTAGCAGTGTAACAACATACTGTGTGTGAGTTGGTAGCAGTGTAACATACCCTGTGTGAGTTGGTAGCAGTGTAACATACCGTGTGTGAGTTGGTAGCAGTGTAACATATTGTGAGTTGGTAGCAGTGTAACAACATAACATGTGTGAGTTGGTAGCAGTGTAACAACATACCGCGTGTGAGTTGGTAGCAGTGTAACAACATACCGCGTGTGAGTTGGTAACAGTGTAACAACATGCCATGTGTGAGTTGGTAAGCAGTGAAACAACATGCTGTGTGTGAGTTGGTAGCAGTGTAACACACCGTGTGAGTTGGTAGCAGTGTAACATACCGTGTGTGAGTTGCTAGCAGTGTAACAGCATACTGTGTGTGAGTTGGTAGCAGTGTAACAACATGCCGTGTGTGAGTTGGTAGCAGTGTAACAACATACCATGTGTGAGTTGGTAGCAGTGTAACAACATACTGTGTGTGAGTTGGTAGCAGTGTAACAACACACCATGTGTGAGTTGGTAGCAGTGTAACAACATACCGTGTGTGAGTTGGTAGCAGTGTAACAACATACTGTGTGTGAGTGTGTGGCAGGGTAACATACTGTGTGCGAGTGCGTGACAGTGTAACATACTGTGTGTGAGTCAGTAAGAGTGTGACATACTGTGTGAGTATCCGTAACAGTGTAACATACAGTGTGTGAGTCGGTAAGAGTGTAACATACTGTGTGTGAGTCTGTGACAGTGTAATACAGTATGTGAGTCCGTGACAGTGTAACATACCGTGTGTGAGTCTGTGACAGTGTAACATACTGTGTGTGAGTCTGTGACAGTGTAACATATCGTGTGTGAGTCAGTGACAGTGTAACATATTGTGTGTGAGTCAGTGACAGTGTAACATATTGTGTGTGAGTCAGTGACAGTGTAACATATTGTGTGTGAGTCAGTGACAGTGTAACATACAGTGTGTGAGTCAGTGACAGTGTAACATACCGTGTGAGAGTCGGTAAGAGTGTAACATACTGTGTGTGAGTCGGTAAGAGTGTAACATACAGTGTGTGAGTCAGTGACAGTGTAACATACAGTGTGTGAGTCAGTGACAGTGTAACATACCGTGTGAGAGTCGGTAAGAGTGCAACATACTGTGTGTGAGTCGGTAAGAGAGTAACATATTGTGTGTGAGTCCGTGACAGTGTAACATACCGTGTGAGAGTCGGTGAGAGAGTAACATACTGTGTGTGAGTCCGTGACAGTGTAACATACTATGTGTGAGTCCGTGACAGTGTAACATACCGTGTGTGAGTCTGTGACAGTGTAACATACCGTGTGTGAGTCTGTGACAGTGTAAAATACTGTGTGTGAGTCTGTGACAGTGTAACATACCGTGTGTGAGTCAGTGACAGTGTAACATACCGTGTGTGAGTCAGTGACAGTGTAACATACCGTGTGTGAGTCAGTGACAGTGTAACATACCGTGTGAGAGTCGGTAAGAGTGTAACATACAGTGTGTGAGTCAGTGACAGTGTAACATACAGTGTGTGAGTCAGTGACAGTGTAACATACCGTGTGAGTCGGTAAGAGTGCAACATACTGTGTGTGAGTAGGTAAGAGAGTAACATATTGTGTGTGAGTCCGTGACAGTGTAACATACAGTGTGTGAGTCAGTGACAGTGTAACATACCGTGTGAGAGTCGGTGAGAGAGTAACATACTGTGTGCGAGTCCGTGATAGTGTAACATACTGTGTGTGAGTCCGTGACAGTGTAACATACCGTGTGTGAGTCTGTAAGAGAGTAACATACTGTGTGTGAGTCAGTGACAGTGTAACATATCGTGTGTGAGTCGGTAAGAGAGTAAAATACTGTGTGTGAGTCAGTGACAGTGTAACATACCGTGTGTGAGTCTGTGACAGTGTAACATAACGTGTGTGAGTCTGTGACAGTGTAGCATACCGTGTGAGAGTCTGTGACAGTGTAACATATCATGTGTGAGTCAGTAAGAGAGTAACATACTGTGTGTGAGTCTGTGACAGTGTAACATATTGTGTGTGAGTCAGTGACAGTGTAACATACCGTGTGAGAGTCGGTAAGAGTGTAACATACAGTGTGTGAGTCAGTGACAGTGTAACATACAGTGTGTGAGTGTGTGACAGTGTAACATATCATGTGTCAGTCAGTGACAGTGTAACATACTTTATGTGAGTCTGTGACAGTGTAACATATCATGTGTGAGTCAGTAAGAGAGTAACATACTGTGTAAGAGTCTGTGACAGTGTAACATATCGTGTGTGAGTCAGTGACAGTGTAACATACCGTGTGAGAGTCGGTAAGAGTGTAACATACAGTGTGAGAGTCTGTGACAGTGTAACATACCGTGTGAGAGTCGGTAAGAGTGTAACATACAGTGTGTGAGTCTGTGACAGTGTAACATACCGTGTGAGAGTCGGTAAGAGCGTAACATACAGTGTGTGAGTGTGTGACAGTGTAACATACAGTGTGTGAGTGTGTGACAGTGTAACATACAGTGTGTGAGTCTGTGACAGTGTAACATACAGTGTGTGAGTCTGTGACAGTGTAACATACAGTGTGTGAGTCAGTGACAGTGTAACATACAGTGTGTGAGTCTGTGACAGTGTAATACAGTATGTGAGTCCGTGACAGTGTAACATACAGTGTGTGAGTCAGTGACAGTGTAATACAGTATATGAGTCCGTGACAGTGTAATACCGTGTGTGAGTCCGTGACAGTGTAATACAGTATGTGAGTCAGTGACAGTGTAACATATCATGTGTGAGTCGGTAAGAGAGTAAAATACTGTGTGTGAGTCTGTGACAGTGTAACATACCATGTGTGAGTCTGTGACAGTGTAACATACCGTGTGTGAGTCTGTGACAGTGTAACATACTGTGTGCGAGTCTGTGACAGTGTAATACAGTATGTGAGTCAGTGACAGTGTAACATATCATGTGTGAGTCGGTAAGAGAGTAAAATACTGTGTGTGAGTCTGTGACAGTGTAACATACCATGTGTGAGTCTGTGACAGTGTAACATACCGTGTGTGAGTCTGTGACAGTGTAACATACCGTGTGTGAGTCTGTGACAGTGTAACATATCGTGTGTGAGTCTGTGACAGTGTAACATATCGTGTGTGAGTCTGCCACAGTGTAACATATCGTGTGTGAGTCAGTGACAGTGTAACATACTGTGTGTGAGTCAGTGACAGTGTAACATATCGTGTGTGAGTCAGTGACCGTGTAACATACCGTGTGAGAGTCGGTAAGAGTGTAACATACCGTGTGTGAGTCTGTGACAGTGTAACATATCATGTGTGAGTCAGTAAGAGAGTAACATACTGTGTGTGAGTCAGTGACAGTGTAACATACCGTGTGAGAGTCGGTAAGAGTGTAACATACAGTGTGTGAGTCAGTGACAGTGTAACATACAGTGTGTGAGTCAGTGACAGTGTAACATACAATGTGTGAGTCGGTAAGAGAGTAACATACTGTGTGTGAGTCAGTGACAGTGTAACATACTGTGTGTGAGTCAGTGACAGTGTAACATACTGTGTGTGAGTCAGTGACAGTGTAACATACTGTGTGTGAGTCAGTGACAGTGTAACATACTGTGTGTGAGTCAGTGACAGTGTAACATACTGTGTGTGAGTCAGTGACAGTGTAACATACTGTGTGTGAGTCAGTGACAGTGTAACATACTGTGTGTGAGTCAGTGACAGTGTAACATACAGTGTGTGAGTCAGTGACAGTGTAACATACAGTGTGTGAGTCAGTGACAGTGTAACATACAGTGTGTGAGTCAGTGACAGTGTAACATATCGTGTGTGACTCGGTAAGAGAGTAACATACTGTGTGTGAGTCTGTGACAGTGTAACATATCGTGTGTGAGTCAGTGACAGTGTAACATACCGTGTGAGAGTCGGTAAGAGTGTAACATACAGTGTGTCAGTCAGTGACAGTGTAACATACCGTATGTGAGTCTGTGACAGTGTAACATATCATGTGTGAGTCAGTAAGAGAGTAACATACTGTGTGTGAGTCAGTGACAGTGTAACATATCGTGTGTGAGTTAGTGACAGTGTAACATACCGTGTGAGAGTCGGTAAGAGTGTAACATACAGTGTGTGAGTCTGTGACAGTGTAACATACAGTGTGTGAGTCTGTGACAGTGTAACATACAGTGTGTGAGTCAGTGACAGTGTAACATACCGTGTGAGAGTCGGTAAGAGTGTAACATACAGTGTGTGAGTCAGTGACAGCAGTGTAACATACCGTGTGAGAGTCGGTGAGAGAGTAACATACTGTGTGTGAGTCCGTGACAGTGTAACATACCGTGTGTGAGTGTGTAAGAGAGTAACATACTGTGTGTGAGTCAGTGACAGTGTAACATATAGTGTGTGAGTCGGTAAGAGAGTAAAATACTGTGTGTGAGTCGGTAAGAGAGTAAAATACTGTGTGTGAGTCGGTAAGAGAGTAAAATACTGTGTGTGAGTCTGTGACAGTGTAACATAAAGTGTGTGAGTCTGTGACAGTGTAACATACAGTGTGTGAGTCAGTGACAGTGTAACATACAGTGTGTGAGTCAGTGACAGTGTAACATACAGTGTGTGAGTCAGTGACAGTGTAACATATCGTGTGTGAGTCTGTGACAGTATAACATACAGTGTGTGAGTCTGTGACAGTGTAACATACAGTGTGTGAGTCAGTGACAGTGTAACATACAGTGTGTGAGTCAGTGACAGTGTAACATACAGTGTGTGAGTCAGTGACAGTGTAACATATCGTGTGTGAGTCGGTAAGAGAGTAAAATACTGTGTGTGAGTCTGTGACAGTGTAACATATCGTGTGTGAGTCGGTAAGAGAGTAAAATACTGTGTGTGAGTCTGTGACAGTGTAACATATCGTGTGTGAGTCGGTAAGAGAGTAAAATACTGTGTGTGAGTCTGTGACAGTGTAACATATCGTGTGTGAGTTGGTAAGAGAGTAAAATACTGTGTGTGAGTCTGTGACAGTGTAACATATCGTGTGTGAGTTGGTAAGAGAGTAAAATACTGTGTGTGAGTCGGAAAGAGTGTAACATACAGTGTGTGAGTCAGTGACAGTGTAACATATCGTGTGAGTTGGTAAGAGAGTAAAATACTGTGTGTGAGTCTGTGACAGTGTAACATATCATGTGTGAGTCAGTGACAGTGTAACATACAGTGTGCGAGTCAGTGACAGTGTAACATACAGTGTGTGAGTCGGTAAGAGTGTAAGATACAGTGTGTGAGTCAGTGACAGTGTAACATACAATGTGTGAGTCGGTAAGAGAGTAACATACTGTGTGTGAGTCTGTGACAGTGTAACATACAGTGTGTGAGTCAGTGACAGTGTAATACAGTATGTGAGTCAGTGACAGTGTAACATATCGTGTGTGAGTCGGTAAGAGAGTAAAATACTGTGTGTGAGTCAGTGACAGTGTAACATACCGTGTGTGAGTCTGTGACAGTGTAACATACAGTGTGTGAGTCAGTGACAGTGTAACATACCGTGTGTGAGTCTGTGACAGTGTAACATACCGTGTGTGAGTCTGTGACAGTGTAACATACCGTGTGTGAGTCAGTGACAGTGTAACATACCGTGTGTGAGTCAGTGACAGTGTAACATACCGTGTGTGAGTCAGTGACAGTGTAACATACCGTGTGTGAGTCTGTGACAGTGTAACATACCGTGTGTGAGTCTGTGACAGTGTAACATACCGTGTGTGAGTCTGTGACAGTGTAACATACCGTGTGTGAGTCAGTGACAGTGTAACATACCGTGTGTGAGTCAGTGACAGTGTAACATACCGTGTGCGAGTCTGTGACAGTGTAACATACCGTGTGTGAGTCTGTGACAGTGTAACATACCGTGTGTGAGTCTGTGACAGTGTAACATATCGTGTGTGAGTCTGTGACAGTGTAACATATCGTGTGTGAGTCTGTCACAGTGTAACATACTGTGTGTGAGTCAGTGACAGTGTAACATATCGTGTGTGAGTCAGTGACAGTGTAACATATCGTGTGTGAGTCAGTGACAGTGTAACATACCGTGTGAGAGTCGGTAAGAGTGTAACATACAGTGTGTGAGTCTGTGACAGTGTAACATACAATGTGTGAGTCGGTAAGAGAGTAACATACCGTGTGTGAGTCTGTGACAGTAACATACAGTGTGTGAGTCTGTGACAGTGTAACATACAGTGTGTGAGTCAGTGACAGTGTAACATACAGTGTGTGAGTCAGTGACAGTGTAACATACAGTGTGTGAGTCAGTGACAGTGTAACATACAGTGTGTGAGTCAGTGACAGTGTAATACAGTATGTGAGTCCGTGACAGTGTAACATACTGTGTGTGAGTCTGTGACAGTGTAACATACGGTGTGTGAGTCAGTGACAGTGTAACATACAGTGTGTGAGTCGGTAAGAGAGTAACATACTGTGTGTGAGTCTGTGACAGCGTAACATACAGTGTGTGAGTCTGTGACAGTGTAACATAAAATGTGTGTGTCGGTAAGAGTGTAAGATACAGTGTGTGAGTCTGTGACAGTAACATACAGTGTGTGAGTCTGTGACAGTGTAACATACAGTGTGTGAGTCTGTGACAGTGTAACATACAGTGTGTGAGTCAGTGACAGTGTAACATACAGTGTGTGAGTCGGTAAGAGAGTAACATACTGTGTGTGAGTCTGTGACAGTAACATACAGTGTGTGAGTCTGTGACAGTGTAACATACAATGTGTGAGTCGGTAAGAGAGTAACATACAGTGTGTGAGTCTTTGACAGTAACATACAGTGTGTGAGTCTGTGACAGTGTAACATACAGTGTGTGAGTCAGTGACAGTGTAACATACAGTGTGTGAGTCAGTGACAGTGTAACATACAGTGTGTGAGTCTGTGACAGTGTAACATACAGTGTGTGAGTCAGTGACAGTGTAACATACAGTGTGTGAGTCGGTAAGAGAGTAACATACTGTGTGTGAGTCTGTGACAGCGTAACATACAGTGTGTGAGTCAGTGACAGTGTAACATACAGTGTGTGAGTCAGTGACAGTGTAACATACAGTGTGTGAGTCAGTGACAGTGTAATACAGTATGTGAGTCCGTGACAGTGTAACATACTGTGTGTGAGTCAGTGACAGTGTAACATACAGTGTGTGAGTCAGTGACAGTGTAACATACAATGTGTGAGTCGGTAAGAGAGTAACATACTGTGTGTGAGTCTGTGACAGTGTAACATACAGTGTGTGAGTCTGTGACAGTGTAACATACAGTGTGTGAGTCTGTGACAGTGTAACATACAGTGTGTGAGTCAGTGACAGTGTAACATACAGTGTGTGAGTCAGTGACAGTGTAACATACAGTGTGTGAGTCAGTGACAGTGTAACATACAGTGTGTGAGTCAGTGACAGTGTAACATACAGTGTGTGAGTCAGTGACAGTGTAACATACAGTGTGTGAGTCAGTGACAGTGTAACATACAGTGTGTGAGTCAGTGACAGTGTAACATACAGTGTGTGAGTCAGTGACAGTGTAACATACAATGTGTGAGTCGGTAAGAGAGTAACATACTGTGTGTGAGTCTGTGACAGTTTAACATACCGTGTGAGAGTCAGTGACAGTGTAATACAGTATATGAGTCCGTGACAGTGTAATACCGTGTGTGAGTCCGTGACAGTGTAAAATATTGTGTGTGAGTCGGTAAGAGAGTAACATACTGTGTGCGAGTCTGTGACAGTGTAATACAGTATGTGAGTCAGTGACAGTGTAACATATCGTGTGTGAGTCGGTAAGAGTAAAATACTGTGTGAGTCTGTGACAGTGTAACATACCATGTGTGAGTCTGTGACAGTGTAACATACCGTGTGTGAGTCTGTGACAGTGTAACATACCGTGTGTGAGTCTGTGACAGTGTAACATATCGTGTGTGAGTCTGTCACAGTGTAACATACTGTGTGTGAGTCAGTGACAGTGTAACATATTGTGTGTGAGTCAGTGACAGTGTAACATATCGTGTGTGAGTCAGTGACAGTGTAACATACCGTGTGAGAGTCGGTAAGAGTGTAACATACAGTGTGTGAGTCTGTGACAGTGTAACATAAAATGTGTGAGTCGGTAAGAGTGTAAGATACAGTGTGTGAGTCAGTGACAGTATAACATACAGTGTGTGAGTCTGTGACAGTAACATACAGTGTGTGAGTCTGTGACAGTATAACATACAGTGTGTGAGTCTGTGACAGTAACATACAGTGTGTGAGTCTGTGACAGTGTAACATACAGTGTGTGAGTCAGTGACAGTGTAAAATACAGTGTGTGAGTCGGTAAGAGAGTAACATACTGTGTGTGAGTCTGTGACAGTGTAACATACAGTGTGTGAGTCTGTGACAGTGTAACATACAGTGTGTGAGTCAGTGACAGTGTAACATACAGTGTGTGAGTCAGTGACAGTGTAATACAGTATGTGAGTCCGTGACAGTGTAACATACTGTGTGTGAGTCAGTGACAGTGTAATACAGTATGTGAGTCCGTGACAGTGTAATACAGTATGTGAGTCTGTGACAGTGTAACATACCATGTGTGAGTCTGTGACAGTGTAACATATCGTGTGAGAGTCTGTGACAGTGTAACATACCGTGTGAGAGTCGGTAAGAGTGTAACATACAGTGTGTGAGTCAGTGACAGTGTAACATACCGTGTGAGAGTCAGTGACAGTGTAACATACCGTGTGAGAGTCTGTGACAGTGTAACATACCGTGTGAGAGTCGGTAAGAGTGTAACATACAGTGTGAGTCTGTGACAGTGTAACATATCGTGTGTGAGTCAGTGACAGTGTAACATACTGTGTGTGAGTGTGTGACAGTGTAACATACTGTGTGTGAGTCAGTGACAGTGTAACATACTGTGGGTGAGTCTGTGACAGTGTAACATACAGTGTGTGAGTCAGTGACAGTATAACATACCGTGTGAGAGTCAGTGACAGTGTAACATATCGTGTGTGAGTGTGTGACAGTGTAACATACTGTAGGTGAGTCTGTGACAGTGTAACATACTGTGGGTGAGTCTGTGACAGTGTAACATACTGTGGGTGAGTCAGTGACAGTGTAACATATCGTGTGTGAGTCTGTAACAGTGTAACATACTGTGGGCGAGTCTGTGACAGTGTAACATACAGTGTGTGAGTCCGTGACAGTGTAACATACAGTGTGTGAGTCCGTGACAGTGTAACATACAGTGTGTGAGTCAGTGACAGTGTAATACAGTATGTGAGTCCGTGACAGTGTAATACAGTATGTGAGTCTGTGACAGTGTAACATACCATGTGTGAGTCTGTGACAGTGTAACATACTGTGTGTGAGTCAGTGACAGTGTAACATATCGTGTGAGAGTCTGTGACAGTGTAACATACAGTGTGTGAGTCAGTGACAGTATAACATACCGTGTGAGAGTCGGTAAGAGTGTAACATACAGTGTGTGAGTCAGTGACAGTGTAACATACCGTGTGAGAGTCTGTGACAGTGTAACATACCGTGTGAGAGTCGGTAAGAGTGTAACATACAGTGTGAGTCTGTGACAGTGTAACATATCGTGTGTGAGTCAGTGACAGTGTAACATACTGTGTGTGAGTCAGTGACAGTGTAACATACTGTGGGTGAGTCTGTGACAGTGTAACATACAGTGTGTGAGTCAGTGACAGTGTAACATACCGTGTGAGAGTCAGTGACAGTGTAACATATCGTGTGTGAGTCTGTGACAGTGTAACATACTGTAGGTGAGTCTGTGACAGTGTAACATACTGTGGGTGAGTCTGTGACAGTGTAACATATCGTGTGTGAGTCAGTGACAGTGTAACATATCGTGTGTGAGTCTGTGACAGTGTAACATACTGTGGGCGAGTCTGTGACAGTGTAACATACCGTGTGAGAGTCAGTGACAGTGTAACATATCGTGTGTGAGTCTGTGACAGTGTAACATACTGTAGGTGAGTCTGTGACAGTGTAACATACTGTGGGTGAGTCTGTGACAGTGTAACATATCGTGTGTGAGTCAGTGACAGTGTAACATATCGTGTGTGAGTCTGTGACAGTGTAACATACTGTGGGCGAGTCTGTGACAGTGTAACATACCGTGTGAGAGTCAGTGACAGTGTAACATATCGTGTGTGAGTCTGTGACAGTGTAACATACTGTAGGTGAGTCTGTGACAGTGTAACATACTGTGGGTGAGTCTGTGACAGTGTAACATATCGTGTGTGAGTCAGTGACAGTGTAACATATCGTGTGTGAGTCTGTGACAGTGTAACATACTGTGGGCGAGTCTGTGACAGTGTAACATATCGTGTGTGAGTCAGTGACAGTGTAACATACAGTGTGTGTGTCAGTGACAGTGTAACATACAGTGTGTGAGTCAGTGACAGTGTAACATACAGTGTGTGAGTCAGTGACAGTGTAACATACAGTGTGTGAGTCAGTGACAGTGTAACATACAGTGTGTGAGTCAGTGACAGTGTAACATACAGTGTGTGAGTCAGTGACAGTGTAACATACAGTGTGTAAGTCAGTGACAGTGTAACATACTGTGGGTGAGTCTGTGACAGTGTAACATACAGTGTGTGAGTCTGTGACAGTGTAACATACAGTGTGTGAGTCAGTGACAGTGTAACATACTGTGGGTGAGTCTGTGACAGTGTAACATATCGTGTGTGAGTCAGTGACAGTGTAACATACAGTGTGTGAGTCAGTGACAGTGTAACATACAGTGTGTGAGTCAGTGACAGTGTAACATACTGTGGGTGAGTCTGTGACAGTGTAACATACAGTGTGTGAGTCTGTGACAGTGTAACATATCGTGTGTGAGTTGGTAAGAGAGTAAAATACTGTGTGTGAGTCGGAAAGAGTGTAACATACAGTGTGCGAGTCTGTGACAGTGTAACATACAGTGTGTGAGTCAGTGACAGTGTAACATATCGTGTGAGTCGGTAAGAGAGTAAAAACATAATTTATGCTTACCTGATAAATTCCTTTCTTCTGTTGTGTGATCAGTCCACGGGTCATCATTACTTCTGGGATATAACTCCTCCCCAACAGGAAATGCAAGAGGATTCACCCAGCAGAGCTGCATATAGCTCCTCCCCTCTACGTCAGTCCCAGTCATTCGACCAAGAATCAACGAGAAAGGAGTAACCAAGGGTGAAGTGGTGACTGGAGTATAATTTTAAAAAAATATTTACCTGCCTTAAAACAGGGCGGGCCGTGGACTGATCACACAACAGAAGAAAGGAATTTATCAGGTAAGCATAAATTATGTTTTCTTCTGTTATGTGTGATCAGTCCACGGGTCATCATTACTTCTGGGATACCAATACCAAAGCAAAAGTACACGGATGACGGGAGGGGTAGGCAGGCTCATTATACAGAAGGAACCACTGCCTGAAGAACCTTTCTCCCAAAAATAGCCTCCGAAGAAGCAAAAGTGTCAAATTTGTAAAATTTGGAAAAAGTATGAAGCGAAGACCAAGTTGCAGCCTTGCAAATCTGTTCAACAGAGGCCTCATTCTTAAAGGCCCAAGTGGAAGCCACAGCTCTAGTGGAGTGAGCTGTAATTCTTTCAGGAGGCTGCTGTCCAGCAGTCTCATAGGCTAAACGTATTATGCTACGAAGCCAAAAAGAGAGAGAGGTAGCAGAAGCTTTTTGACCTCTCCTCTGTCCAGAGTAAACGACAAACAAGGAAGAAGTTTGGCGAAAATCTTTAGTTGCCTGCAAGTAGAACTTGAGGGCACGAACTACATCCAGATTGTGTAAAAGACGTTCCTTCTTTGAAGAAGGATTTGGACACAAGGATGGGACAACAATCTCTTGATTGATGTTCCTGTTAGTGACTACCTTAGGTAAGAACCCAGGTTTAGTACGCAGAACTACCTTGTCTGAGTGAAAAATCAGATAAGGGGAATCACAATGTAAGGCTGATAACTCAGAGACTCTTCGAGCCGAGGAAATAGCCATTAAAAACAGAACTTTCCAAGATAACATTTTTATATCAATGGAATGAAGGGGTTCAAACGGAACACCCTGTAAAACGTTAAGAACTAAGTTTAAACTCCATGGTGGAGCAACAGCTTTAAACACAGGTTTGATCCTAGCTAAAGCCTGACAAAAGGACTGGACGTCTGGATTTTCTGACAGACGTCTGTGTAACAAGATGGACAGAGCTGAAATCTGTCCCTTTAATGAACTAGCTGATAAACCCTTTTCTAAACCTTCTTGTAGAAAAGACAATATCCTAGCGATCCTAACCTTACTCCAGGAGTAACCTTTGGATTCGCACCAGTATAGGTATTTCCGCCATATTTTATGGTAAATCCTTCTGGTAACAGGCTTCCTAGCCTGAATCAGGGTATCAATAACCGACTCAGAAAAACCACGTTTTGATAAAATCAAGCGTTCAATTTCCAAGCAGTCAGCTTCAGAGAAGTTAGATTTTGATGTTTGAATGGACCCTGTATCAGAAGGTCCTGTCTTAGAGGTAGAGACCAAGGCGGACAGGATGACATGTCCACTAGATCTGCATACCAAGTCCTGCGTGGCCAAGCAGGTGCTATTAGAATTACTGATGCTCTCTCCTGTTTGATTTTGGCAATCAATCGAGGAAGCAGCGGGAAGGGTGGAAACACATAAGCCATCCTGAAGTTCCAAGGTGCTGTCAAAGCATCTATCAGAACTGCTCCCGGATCCCTGGATCTGGACCCGTAGCGAGGAAGTTTGGCGTTCTGGCGAGACGCCATGAGATCTATCTCTGGTTTGCCCCAACGTCGAAGTATTTGGGCAAAGACCTCCGGATGAAGTTCCCACTCCCCCGGATGAAGAGTCTGGCGACTCAAGAAATCCGCCTCCCAGTTCTCCACTCCCGGGATGTGGATTGCTGACAGGTGGCAAGAGTGAGACTCTGCCCAGCGAATTATCTTTGATACTTCCATCATTGCTAGGGAGCTTCTTGTCCCTCCCTGATGGTTGATGTAAGCTACAGTCGTGATGTTGTCCGACTGAAACCTGATGAACCCCCGAGTTATTAACTGGGGCCAAGCCAGAAGGGCATTGAGAACTGCTCTCAATTCCAGAATGTTTATTGGAAGGAGACTCTCCTCCTGATTCCATAGTCCCTGAGCCTTCAGAGAATTCCAGACAGCGCCCCAACCTAGTAGGCTGGCGTCTGTTGTTACAATTGTCCAGTCTGGCCTGCTGAATGGCATCCCCCTGGACAGGTGTGGCCGATGAAGCCACCATAGAAGAGAATTTCTGGTCTCTTGATTCAAATTCAGAGTAGGGGACAAATCTGAGTAATCCCCATTCCACTGACTTAGCATGCATAATTGCAGCGGTCTGAGGTGTAGGCGTGCAAAGGGTACTATGTCCATTGCCGCTACCATTAAGCCGATCACCTCCATGCATTGAGCTACTGACGGGTGTTGAATGGAATGAAGGACGCGGCATGCATTTTGAAGTTTTGTTAACCTGTCTTCTGTCAGGTAAATCTTCATTTCTACAGAATCTATAAGAGTCCCCAAGAATGGAACTCTTGTGAGAGGAAAGAGAGAACTCTTCTTTTCGTTCACTTTCCATCCATGCGACCTTAGAAATGCCAGAACTAACTCTGTATGAGACTTGGCAGTTTGAAAGCTTGAAGCTTGTATTAGAATGTCGTCTAGGTACGGAGCTACCGAAATCCCTCGCGGTCTTACCATAAGTCCCGAGTGGTGGCGTCTATTGGAAACATCTTTCTAAATATTGGAGGGGGTGAGAACGGCACACCGGGTCTATCCCACTCCTTAGTAACAATTTCAGTTAGTCTCTTAGGTATAGGAAAAACGTCAGTACTCGCCGGTACCGCAAAGTATTTATCCAACCTACACAGTTTCTCTGGTATTGCAACAGTGTTACAATCGTTGAGAGCTGCTAAGACCTCCCCTAGTAGTACACGGAGGTTCTCCAATTTAAATTTAAAATTTGAAATATCTGAGTCCAATCTGTTTGGATCAGAACCGTCACCCACAGAATGAAGCTCTCCGTCCTCATGCTCTGCGAGCTGTGACGCAGTATCAGACATGGCCCTAGCATTGTCAGCGCACTCTGTTCTCACCCCAGAGTGATCACGCTTGCCTCTTAGTTCAGGTAATTTAGACAAAACTTCAGTCATAACAGTAGCCATATCTTGTAATGTTATCTGTAATGGCCGCCCAGATGTACTGGGCGCCAAAATATCACGCACCTCCCTGGCGGGAGATGCAGGTACTGTCGCGTGAGGCGAGTTAGTCGGCATAACTCTCCCCTCGCTGTTTGGTGAAATTTGTTCACATTGTACAGATTGACTTTTATTTAAAGTAGCATCAATACAGTTAGTACATAAATTTCTATTGGGCTCCACCTTGGCATTGGAACAAATGACACAGATATCTTCCTCTGAGTCAGACATGTTTAACACACTAGCAAAAAAACTTACAACTTGGTTATAATCTTTTTTAGCAAAAAAAAAAAAAAAAAAAAAACGCACTGTGCCTCAAAGAGGTACTAACGATTAAATGACAGTTGAAATAATGAACTGAAAAACAGTTATTGCATCAAACTTTAAAACAACCCAACTTTTAGCAAAGGTTTGTTCCCATTAGTAAAAAACAACACTAATTAAATTTGTACATAAGAAACCAAAACAACGTTTTTTATACACAGTCACTATAAGAATTCTCACAGCTCTGCTGAGAGAATTTACCTCCCTTCAAAGAAGTTTGAAGACCCCTGAGATCTGTCAGAGATGAACCGGATCATGCAGGAAATATAAAAGTAGCTGACTGGAATTTTTTGATGCGTAGCAAAGAGCGCCAAAAACGGCCCCTCCCTCTCCCACACAGCAGTGAAGAGAAACGAAACTGTCACAATTAAAGCAAAAAACTGCCAAGTGGAAAATAATGCCCAAATATTTATTCACACAGTACCTCAGCAATGTAAACGATTCTACATTCCAGCAAAAACGTTTAACATGAGAATAGTTATTAAAAGGATTAGTGACCTTTAACACAGTAGTTCCGGTGAAATACCATCCCCAGAATACTGAAGTGTATACATACATGTCATTTTAACGGTATGGCAGGCTTTTCTCATCAATTCCATTCAGAAAATAAAAACTGCCACATACCTCAATGCAGATTCATCTGCCCGCTGTCCCCTGATCTGAAGCCTTTACCTCCCTCAGATGGTCGAGAACAGCAATATGATCTTAACGACTCCGGTTAAAATCATAGTAAAAAATCTCTGTCAGATTCTTCCTCAAACTCTGCCAGAGAAGTAATAACACGCTCCGGTGCTATTTTAAAATAACAAACTTTTGATTGAAGTCATAAAAACTAAGTATAATCACCATAGTCCTCTCACACATCCTATCTAGTCGTTGGGTGCAAGAGAATGACTGGGACTGACGTAGAGGGGAGGAGCTATATGCAGCTCTGCTGGGTGAATCCTCTTGCATTTCCTGTTGGGGAGGAGTTATATCCCAGAAGTAATGATGACCCGTGGACTGATCACACATAACAGAAGAAATACTGTGTGTGAGTCTGTGACAGTGTAACATATCATGTGTGAGTCAGTGACAGTGTAACATACAGTGTGTGAGTCTGTGACAGTGTAACATACAGTGTGTGAGTCAGTGACAGTGTAACATACAGTGTGTGTGTCAGTGACAGTGTAACATACAGTGTGTGAGTCAGTGACAGTGTAACATACAGTGTGTGAGTCTGTGACAGTGTAACATACAGTGTGTGAGTCTGTGACAGTGTAACATACAGTGTGTGAGTCAGTGACAGTGTAACATACAGTGTGTGTGTCAGTGACAGTGTAACATACAGTGTGTGAGTCAGTGACAGTGTAACATACAGTGTGTGAGTCAGTGACAGTGTAACATACAGTGTGTGAGTCAGTGACAGTGTAACATATCGTGTGTGAGTCTGTGACAGTGTAACATACAGTGTGTGAGTCAGTGACAGTGTAACATACAGTGTGTGAGTCAGTGACAGTGTAACATACAATGTGTGAGTCGGTAAGAGAGTAACATACTGTGTGTGAGTCTGTGACAGTGTAACATACAGTATGTGAGTCCGTGACAGTTTAACATACAGTGTGTGAGTCAGTGACAGTGTAACATACAGTGTGTGAGTCGGTAAGAGAGTAACATACAGTGTGTGAGTCTGTGACAGTGTAACATACAGTGTGTGAGTCAGTGACAGTGTAACATACAGTGTGTGAGTCAGTGACAGTGTAACATACAGTGTGTGAGTCTGTGACAGTGTAACATACAGTGTGTGAGTCAGTGACAGTGTAACATACAGTGTGTGAGTCAGTGACAGTGTAACATACAGTGTGTGAGTCAGTGACAGTGTAACATATCGTGTGTGAGTCTGTGACAGTGTAACATACTGTGGGTGAGTCAGTGACAGTGTAACATACTGTGTGTGAGTTGTCTTTAACTGAATAAACAATCATATATTACTTTGTGAGACAGAAACACTAACATTCAGTGTGTAAAGTTCACATGGAGATAGTTTATTTTACTGCAATATCAGCAGTAAAACGTCCGGACAACGTCAGACATGGTTATATTATTTTTGCACTAAGTATAGTTTTATTTGTTTTGTCTGTGGATCTGCAATAAATAGGATCATTTAGTGTATAACTCTAATAACATATGAATTTATCATTACTTTCACATGATCTGACGTGTGCTTAGTACGATTTCCATGCGGCACATTCAGAAGTCAGTTATTTATGTACGGTGAAGACAGTAACAATACATAAGGGAACTGTGCCACCCTTACAGTCAGAGACTCGGTCATATGGTAAGGGTGGGGCCATCAGCTAAGTATTTTATATTTACATGAAACACATTTTTTTCTTTCAGATTCAGAAAGAGCACTTTCCAATTTGCTTCTATTATCAACTTTGTTTTGCTATCTTGGTAAACTGTGTTCAAAAGGATACCTAGGTAGGATCAGGAGCTGCGGATCGGTGGCTACACGGATATGCCTCATGTTATTGGCTCACCTAAAGCATTCAGCTAGCTCCCAGTAGTGGCTTGCTGCTTCTTCAACAAAGGATACCAAGAGAAGGCAAATTAGCTGATTAAAACGGTATTCTCTGTCTAAAAAATGAAAGAAAAAAACTGGGTTTCATGTCCCTTTAAAAAAAAGAAAAAGAATTCTGCATTTCTACGAAGAGACTGGGGGAGGAGAGGCACTCACAGATTTGCCTTGAAGACCTTGCGGGGTAACTGGCTGCAGTGTCAGTCCTGCTGGCATTGACCTTCTGTCGGGCTGCAGAAACACAAGATGTCACACAGTAAATGTTAAGCTCCTTGTGATTGTGCATCATGCTGACCACTTACTGCACTTGCAGAAAAGTCAGGGGATAAACCAGCTTTACTGTGATGCACAAGCACATTGTAATTGTCATAAGGCAAACGGCTGCTCGTGTGCATGGGACCTACCTAGGAAGTAAATACAATAACATAGAAGTACATGGTGACATATCTAGGGAAAGCCAGGACTGAATATAATGTAATACGCTATGGCAAAATCTCTGCTGGTATCAGCTCCAACCACTTCAAAAAATACTCAAAATAAACTAGTGCTGCGGAATCTGTTGGCGCGCCACAAATAACCGATACTTATAATATAGCATACATTTATACAGTGACAGCACCGCTATTCCTTTACATTTATACAGTGACAGCACCGCTATTCCTTTACAGTTATACAGTGAGAGCACTGCTATTCCTTTACATTTAATACAATAATTCACTGATGTGTGAAGAGGAGTATGTGAACTCCCTGACTTATGCTCTCTAAAGTTATTTAAAAAAATGTTTATAAATAAATGAAAGCATTCTAAGACTCAGGTGCTGGGATTCCTTTTATTATTAATAGTAATAGGAATTAAGCATAGCTGATTCTTGTCATCTGTCAACATCAGATTAATTATATTTAAGTAACTAGTACAACTTCATTCATTTTGTGAGAGGTATTATTATGTAGTGCGCTAGAGATCACTTAATGAGAGGTATTATTATGTAGTGCTCTAGAGATCACTTCCTGAGAGGTATTATTATGTAGTGCCCTAGAGATCACTTAATGAGAGGTATTATTATGTAGTGCCCTAGAGATCACTTCCTGAGAGGTATTATTATGTAGTGCCCTAGAGATCACTTCCCGAGAGGTATTATTATGTAGTGCCCTAGAGATCACTTCCTGAGAGGTATTATGTAGTGCCCTAGAGATCACTTCCTGAGAGGTATTATTATGTAGTGCCCTAGAGATCACTTCCTGAGAGGTATTATGTAGTGCCTTAGAGATCACTTCCTGAGAGGTATTATTATGTAGTGCCCTAGAGATCACTTCCTGAGAGGTATTATTATGTAGTGCCCTAGAGATCACTTCCTGAGAGGTATTATTATGTAGTGCCCTAGAGATCACTTCCTGAGAGGTATTATGTAGTGCCCTAGAGATCACTTCCTGAGAGGTATTATTATGTAGTGCCCTAGAGATCACTTCCTGAGAGGTATTATTATGTAGTGCCTTAGAGATCACTTCCTGAGAGGTATTATTATGTAGTGCCCTAGAGATCACTTCCTGAGAGGTATTATTATGTAGTACCCTAGAGATCACATCCTGAGAGGTATTATGTAGTGCCCTAGAGATCACTTCCTGAGAGGTATTATTATGTAGTGCCCTAGAGATCACTTCCTGAGAGGAATTATTATGTAGTGCCCTAGAGATCACTTCCTGAGAGGTATTATTATGTAGTGCCCTAGAGATCACTTCCTGAGAGGTATTATTATGTAGTGCTCTAGAGATCACTTCCTGAGAGGTATTATTATGTAGTGCTCTAGAGATCACTTCCTGAGAGGTATTATTATGTAGTGCCCTAGAGATCACTTCCTGAGAGGTATTATGTAGTGCCCTAGAGATCACTTCCTGAGAGGTATTATTATGTAGTGCCCTAGAGATCACTTCCTGAGAGGTATTATTATGTAGTGCCTTAGAGATCACTTCCTGAGAGGTATTATGTAGTGCCCTAGAGATCACTTCCTGAGAGGTATTAAGTAGTGCCTTAGAGATCACTTTCTGAGAGGTATTATGTAGTGCGCTAGAGATCACTTCCTGAGAGGTATTATTATGTAGTGCCCTAGAGATCACTTCCTGAGAGGTATTATTATGTAGTGCCTTAGAGATCACTTCCTGAGAGGTATTATTATGTAGTGCCTTAGAGATCACTTCCTGAGAGGTATTATGTGGTGCCCTAGAGATCACTTCCTGAGAGGTATTATTATGTAGTGCCCTAGAGATCACTTCCTGAGAGGTATTATTATGTAGTGCCCTAGAGATCACTTCCTGAGAGGTATTATTATGTAGTGCCCTAGAGATCACTTCCTGAGAGTTATTATTATGTAGTGCCCTAGAGATCACTTCCTGAGAGGTATTATTATGTAGTGCCCTAGAGATCACTTCCTGAGAGGTATTATGTAGTGCCCTAGAGATCACTTCCTGAGAGGTATTATTATGTAGTGCCCTAGAGATCACATCCTGAGAGGTATTATTATGTAGTGCCCTAGAGATCACTTCCTGAGAGGTATTATTATGTAGTGCCCTAGAGATCACTTCCTGAGAGGTATTATGTAGTGCCCTAGAGATCACTTCCTGAGAGGTATTATGTAGTGCCCTAGAGATCACTTCCTGAGAGGTATTATGTAGTGCCCTAGAGATCACTTCCTGAGAGGTATTATTATGTAGTGCCCTAGAGATCACATCCTGAGAGGTATTATTATGTAGTGCCCTAGAGATCACTTCCTGAGAGTTATTATGTAGTGCCCTAGAGATCACTTCCTGAGAGGTATTATTATGTAGTGCCCTAGAGATCACTTCCTGAGAGTTATTATTATGTAGTGCCCTAGAGATCACTTCCTGAGAGGTATTATTATGTAGTGCCCTAGAGATCACTTCCTGAGAGGTATTATTATGTAGTGCCCCAGAGATCACTTCCTGAGAGGTATTATGTAGTGCCCTAGAGATCACTTCCTGAGAGTTATTATGTAGTGCCCTAGAGATCACTTCCTGAGAGGTATTATTATGTAGTGCTCTAGAGATCACTTCCTGAGAGGTATTATGTAGTGCCTTAGAGATCACTTCCTGAGAGGTATTATTATGTAGTGCCCTAGAGATCACTTCCTGAGAGGTATTATTATGCAGTGCCCTAGAGATCACTTCCTGAGAGGTATTATTATGTAGTGCCCTAGAGATCACTTCCTGAGAGGTATTATGTAGTGCCCTAGAGATCACTTCCTGAGAGGTATTATGTAGTGCCCTAGAGATCACTTCCTGAGAGGTATTATTATGTAGTGCGCTAGAGATCACTTCCTGAGAGGTATTATTATGTAGTGCCTTAGAGATCACTTCCTGAGAGGTATTATTATGTAGTGCCCTAGAGATCACTTCCTGAGAGGTATTATTATGTAGTGCCCTAGAGATCACTTCCTGAGAGGTATTATTATGTAGTGCCCTAGAGATCACTTCCTGAGAGGTATTATGTAGTGCCCTAGAGATCACTTCCTGAGAGGTATTATGTAGTGCCCTAGAGATCACTTCCTGAGAGGTATTATTATGTAGTGCCCTAGAGATCACTTCCTGAGAGGTATTATTAAGTAGTGCCCTAGAGATCACTTTCTGAGAGGTATTATTATGTAGTGCCCTAGAGATCACTTCCTGAGAGTTATTATGTAGTGCCCTAGAGATCACTTCCTGAGAGGTATTATTATGTGGTGCCCTAGAGATCCCTTCCTGAGAGGTATTATTATGTGGTGCCTTAGAGATCACTTCCTGAGAGGTATTATGTAGTGCCCTAGAGATCACTTCCCGAGAGGTATTATTATGTAGTGCCCTAGAGATCACTTCCTGAGAGGTATTATGTAGTGCCCTAGAGATCACTTCCTGAGAGGTATTATGTAGTGCCCTAGAGATCACTTCCTGAGAGGTATTAACATGTAGTGCTCTAGAGATCACTTCCTGAGAGGTATTATGTAGTGCCCTAGAGATCACTTCCCGAAAGGTATTATTATGTAGTGCCCTAGAGATCACTTCCTGAGAGGTATTATGTAGTGCCCTAGAGATCACTTCCTGAGAGGTATTATGTAGTGCCCTTGAGATCACTCCCTGAGAGGTATTATTATGTAGTGCCCTAGAGATCACTTCCTGAGAGGTATTATTATGTAGTGCCCTAGAGATCACTTCCTGAGAGGTATTATTATGTAGTGCCCTAGAGATCACTTCCTGAGAGGTATTATTATGTAGTGCCCTAGAGATCACTTCCTGAGAGGTATTATTATGTAGTGCCCCAGAGATCACTTCCTGAGAGGTATTATTATGTAGTGCCCTAGAGATCACTTCCTGAGAGGTATTATTATGTAGTGCCCCAGAGATCAGTTTCTGAGAGGTATTATTATGTAGTGCCCTAGAGATCACTTCCTGAGAGGTATTATTATGTAGTGCCCTAGAGATCACTTCCTGAGAGGTATTATTATGTAGTGCCCTAGAGATCACTTCCTGAGAGGTATTATGTAGTGCGCTAGAGATCACTTCCTGAGAGGTATTATGTAGTGCCCTAGAGATTACTTCCTGAGAGGTATTATTATGTAGTGCCCTAGAGATCACTTCCTGAGAGGTATTATTATGTAGTGCCCTAGAGATCACTTCCTGAGAGGTATTATTATGTAGTGCCCTAGAGATCACTTTCCTGAGAGGTATTATAAGTAGTGGCCATAGAGATCACTTAATGAGAGGTATTATTATGTAGTGCCCTAGAGATCACTTTCTGAGAGTGTATTATTATGTATTGCCACTAGAGATCACTTCCTGAGAGGTATTATTATGTTATGCCCTAGAGATCACTTCTCTGAGAGGTATTATTATGTAGTGCGCTAGAGAGTCACTGCCTTGAGAGGTATTATTATGTAGTGCTCTAGAGATCACTTCCTGAGAGGTATTATTCATGAGATGCTCTTAGAGATTACATCCTTAGAGGTATTATTATGTAGTGCCGAGAGATCACATCCTGAGAGGTATTATTAGTAGTTGCCCTAGAGATCTACTTAATGAGAGCTATTATGTAGTGCCCTAGAGATACTTCTGAGAGGTATTATTATGTAGTGCCCTAGAGATCACTTCCTGAGAGGTATTATGTAGTGCCCTAGAGATCACTTCCTGAGAGGTATTATTATGTAGTGCCCTAGAGATCACTTCCTGAGAGGTATTATTATGTAGTGCCCTAGAGATCACTTCCTGAGAGGTATTATTATGTAGTGCCCTAGAGATCACTTCCTGAGAGGTATTATTATGTAGTGCCCTAGAGATCACTTCCTGAGAGGTATTATATGTAGTGCCCTAGAGATCACTTCCTGAGAGGTATTATTGTAGTGCCCTAGAGATCACTTCCTGAGAGGTATTATTATGTAGTGCCCTAGAGATCACTTCCTGAGAGGTATTATATGTAGTGCCCTAGAGATCACTTCCTGAGAGGTATTATTATGTAGTGCCCTAGAGATCACTTCCTGAGAGGTATTATTATGTAGTGCCCTAGAGATCACTTCCTGAGAGGTATTATTATGTAGTGCCCTAGAGATCACTTCCTGAGAGGTATTATTATGTAGTGCCCTAGAGATCACTTCCTGAGAGGTATTATTATGTAGTGCCCTAGAGATCACTTCCTGAGAGGTATTATTATGTAGTGCCCTAGAGATCACTTCCTGAGAGGTATTATTATGTAGTGCCCTAGAGATCACTTCCGGAGAGGTATTATTATGTAGTGCCCTAGAGATCACTTCCTGAGAGTTATTATGTAGTGCCCTAGAGATCACTTCCTGAGAGGTATTATGTAGTGCCCTAGAGATCACTTCCTGAGAGGTATTATTATGTAGTGCCCTAGAGATCACTTCCTGAGAGGTATTATTATGTAGTGCCCTAGAGATCACTTCCTGAGAGGTATTATTATGTAGTGCCCTAGAGATCACTTCTGAGAGGTATTATTATGTAGTGCCCTAGAGATCACTTCCTGAGAGGTATTATTATGTAGTGCCTAGAGATCACTTCATGAGAGGTATTATTATGTAGTGACCTAGAGATCACTTCCTGAGAGGTATTATTATGTAGTGCCTAGAGATCACTTCCTGAGAGGTATTATTATGTAGTGCCCTAGAGATCACTTCCTGAGAGGTATTATGTAGTGCCCTAGAGATCACTTCCTGAGAGGTATTATTATGTAGTGCCCTAGAGATCACTTCCTGAGAGGTATTATATGTAGTAGCCCTAGAGATCACTTCCTGAGAGGTATTATTATGTAGTGCCCTAGAGATCACTTCCTGAGAGGTATTATTATGTAGTGCCCTAGAGATCACTTCCTGAGAGGTATTATTATGTAGTGCCCTAGAGATCACTTCCTGAGAGGTATTATGTAGTGCCCTAGAGATCACTTCCTGAGAGGTATTATTATGTAGTGCCCTAGAGATCACTTCCTGAGAGGTATTATTATGTAGTGCCCTAGAGATCACTTCCTGAGAGGTATTATTATGTAGTGCCCTAGAGATCACTTCCTGAGAGGTATTTATGTAGTGCCCTAGAGATCACTTCCTGAGAGGTATTATTATGTAGTGCCCTAGAGATCACTTCCTGAGAGGTATTATTATGTAGTGCCCTAGAGATCACTTCCTGAGAGGTATTATTATGTAGTGCCCTAGAGATCACATCCTGAGAGGTATTATTATGTAGTGCCCTAGAGATCACTTCCTGAGAGTTTATTATGTAGTGCCCTAGAGATCACTTCCTGAGAGGTATTATATGTAGTGCCCTAGAGATCACTTCCTGAGAGTTATTATTATGTAGTGCCCTAGAGATCACTTCCTGAGAGGTATTATTATGTAGTGCCCTAGAGATCACTTCCTGAGAGGTATTATTATGTAGTGCCCCAAGAGATCACTTCCTGAGAGGTATTATGTAGTGCCCTAGAGATCACTTCCCTGAGAGGTTATTATGTAGTGCCCTAGAGATCACTTCCTGAGAGGTATTATTATGTAGTTGCCCTAGAGATCACTTCCCTGAGAGGTATTATGTAGTGCCTTAGAGATCACTTCCTGAGAGGTATTATTATGTAGTCCCTAGAGATCACTTCCTGAGAGGTATTATTATGCAGTGCCCTAGAGATCACTTCCTGAGAGGTATTATTATGTAGTGCCCTAGAGATCACTTCCTGAGAGGTATTATGTAGTGCCCTAGAGATCACTTCCTGAGAGGTATATTATGTAGTGCCCTAGAGATCACTTCCTGAGAGGTATTATTATGTAGTGCGCTAGAGATCACTTCCTGAGAGGTATTATTATGTAGTGCCTTAGAGATCACTTCCTGAGAGGTATTATTAGTGCCCTAGAGATCACTTCCTGAGAGGTATTAATATGTAGTGCCCTAGAGATCACTTCCTGAGAGGTATTATTATGTAGTGCCCTAGAGATCACTTCCTGGAGAGGTATTATGTAGAGCCCCTAGAGATCAACTTCCTGAGAGGTATTAATGTAGTGCCCTAGAGATCAATTCTGAGAGGTATTATTATGTAGTGCCCTAGAGATCCACTTCCTGAGAGGTATTATTAAGTAGTCGCCTAGAGATCACTTTCTGAGAGGTATTATTATGTAGTGCCCTAGAGATCACTTCCTGAGAGTTATTATGTAGTGCCCTAGAGATCCACTTCCTGAGAGGTATTATTATGTAGGTGCCCTAGAGATCCCTTCCTGAGAGGTAATTATATGTTGGTGCCCTTAGAGATCACTTCCTGAGAGGTATTATGTAGTGTCCCTAGAGATCAGCTTCCCGAGAGGTATTATTATGTAGTGCCCTAGAGATCACTTCCTGAGAGGTATTATATGTAGTGCCCTAGAGATCACTTCCTTGAGAGGTATTATTGTAGTGTCCCTAGAGATCACTTCCTGAGAGGTATTATTAACATGTAGTGCTCTAGAGATCACTTCCTGAGAGGTATTATGTAGTGCCCTAGAGATCACTTTCCCGAAAGGTATTATTATGTAGTGCACTAGAGATCACTTCTGAGAGGTATTATAGTAGTGCCCTAGAGATCACTTCCCTGAGAGGTATTATGTAGTGCCCTTGAGATCACTCCCTGAGAGGGTATTATTATGTAGTGCCCTATGAGATCACTTCCTGAGAGGTAGTTATTATGTAGTGCCCTAGAGATCACATCCAGAGAGGTCTTATTATGTAGTGCCGCTAGAGATGCACTTCCGTGAGAGGTATTATTATGTAGTGCCCTAGAGATCACTTCCTGAGAGGTATTATTATGTAGTGCCCCAGAGATCACTTCCTGAGAGGTATTATTATGTAGTGCCCTAGAGATCACTTCCTGAGAGGTATTATTATGTAGTGCCCAAGAGATCAGTTTCTGAGAGGTATATTATGTAGTGCGCCTAGAGATCACGTTCCTGAGAGGTATTATGTAGTGCCCTAGAGATCACTGTCCTGAGAGGTTTATTATGGTAGTGCCCTAGAGTATCACTTCCTGAGAGGTATTTATGTAGTGCGCTAGAGATCACTTCCTGAGAGGTATTATGTAGTGCCCTAGAGATTACTTCCTGAGAGGTATTATTATGTAGTGCCCTAGAGATCACTTCCTGAGAGGTATTATGTAGTGCTCTAGAGATCACTTCCTGAGAGGTATTATTATGTAGTGCCCTAGAGATCACTTCCTGAGAGGTATTATTATGTAGTGCCATAGAGATCACTTCCTGAGAGGTATTATTATGTAGTGCCCTAGAGATCACTTCCTGAGAGGTATTATTATGTAGTGCCCTAGAGATCACTTCCTGAGAGGTATTATTATGTAGTGCCCTAGAGATCACTTCCTGAGAGGTATTATTATGTAGTGCGCTAGAGATCACTTCCTGAGAGGTATTATTATGTAGTGCCCTAGAGATCACTTCCTGAGAGGTATTATTATGTAGTGCTCTAGAGATCACTTCCTGAGAGGTATTATTATGTAGTGCCCTAGAGATCACTTCCTGAGAGGTATTATTATGTAGTGCCCTAGAGATCACTTCCTGAGAGGTATTATTATGTAGTGCCCTAGAGATCAGTTTCTGAGAGGTATTATTATGTAGTGCCCTAGAGATCACTTCCTGAGAGGTATTATTATGTAGTGCCCTAGAGATCACTTCCTGAGAGGTATTATTATGTAGTGCCCTAGAGATCACTTCCTGAGAGGTATTATTATGTAGTGCTCTAGAGATCACTTCCTGAGAGGTATTATTATGTAGTGCCCTAGAGATTACTTCCTGAGAGGTATTATGTAGTGCCCTAGAGATCACTTCCTGAGAGGTATTAAGTAGTGCCCTAGAGATCACTTCCTGAGAGCTATTATGTAGTGCCCTAGAGATCACTTCCTGAGAGGTATTATTATGTAGTGCCCTAGAGATCACTTCCTGAGAGGTATTATGTAGTGCCCTAGAGATCACTTCCTGAGAGGTATTATTATGTAGTGCCCTAGAGATCACTTCCCGAGAGGTATTATTATGTAGTGCCCTAGAGATCACTTCCTGAGAGGTATTATTATGTAGTGCCCTAGAGATCACTTCCTGAGAGGTATTATTATGTAGTGCCCTAGAGATCACTTCCTGAGAGGTATTATCATGTAGTGCCCTAGAGATCACTTCCTGAGAGGTATTATTATGTAGTGCTCTAGAGATCACTTCCTGAGAGGTATTATGTAGTGTCTTAGAGATCACTTCCTGAGAGGTATTATTAGGTAGTGCCCTAGAGATCACTTCCTGAGAGGTATTATGTAGTGCTCTAGAGATCACTTCCTGAGAGGTATTATTATGTAGTGCCCTAGAGATCACTTCCTGAGAGGTATTATTATGTAGTGCTCTATAGATCACTTCCTGAGAGGTATTATTATGTAGTGCCCTAGAGATCACTTCCTGAGAGGTATTATGTAGTGCTCTAGAGATCACTTCCTGAGAGGTATTATTATGTAGTGCCCTAGAGATCCCTTCCTGAGAGGTATTATGTAGTGCTCTAGAGATCACTTCCTGAGAGGTATTATTATGTAGTGCCCTAGAGATCACTTCCTGAGAGGTATTATGTAGTGCTCTAGAGATCACTTCCTGAGAGGTATTATTATGTAGTGCCCTAGAGATCCCTTCCTGAGAGGTATTATTATGTAGTGCTCTATAGATCACTTCCTGAGAGGTATTATTATGTAGTGCCCTAGAGATCACTTCCTGAGAGGTATTATGTAGTGCGCTAGAGATCACTTTCTGAGAGGTATTATTATGTAGTGCCCTAGAGATCACTTCCTGAGAGGTATTATTATGTAGTGCGCTAGAGATCACTTAATGAGAGGTATTATGTAGTACCCTAGAGATCACTTCCTGAGAGGTATTATTATGTAGTACCCTAGAGATCACTTCCTGAGAGGTATTATTATGTAGTACCCTAGAGATCACTTCCTGAGAGGTATTATTATGTAGTGCCCTAGAGATCACTTCCTGAGAGGTATTATTATGTAGTACCCTAGAGATCACTTCCTGAGAGTTATTATGTAGTGCCCTAGAGATCACTTCCTGAGAGGTATTATTATGTAGTGCCCTAGAGATCACTTCCTGAGAGGTATTATGTAGTGCCCTAGAGATCACTTCCCGAGAGGTATTATTATGTAGTGCGCTAGAGATCACTTAATGAGAGGTATTGTGTAGTGCGCTAGATATCACTTTCTGAGAGGTATTATTATGTAGTGCCCTAGAGATCACTTCCTGAGAGGTATTATTATGTAGTGCGCTAGAGATCACTTAATGAGAGGTATTATGTAGTACCCTAGAGATCACTTCCTGAGAGGTATTATTATGTAGTGCCCTAGAGATCACATCCTGAGAGGTATTATTATGTGGTGCGCTAGAGATCACTTCCTGAGAGGTATTATTATGTAGTGCCCTAGAGATCACTTTCTGAGAGGTATTATTATGTAGTACCCTAGAGATCACTTAATGAGAGGTATTATGTAGTACCCTAGAGATCACTTCCTGATAGGTATTATTATGTAGTGCCCTAGAGATCACTTCCTGAGAGGTATTATTATGTAGTGCCCTAGAGATCACTTCCTGAGAGGTATTATTATGTAGTGCCCTAGAGATCACTTCCTGAGAGGTATTATGTAGTGCCCTAGAGATCACTTCCTGAGAGGTATTATTATGTAGTGCTCTAGAGATCACTTCCTGAGAGGTATTATTATGTAGTGCCCTAGAGATCACTTCCTGAGAGGTATTATGTAGTACCCTAGAGATCACTTCCTGAGAGGTATTATTATGTAGTGCCCTAGAGATCACTTCCTGAGAGGTATTATTATGTAGTGCCCTAGAGATCACTTCCTGAGAGGTATTATGTAGTGCCCTAGAGATCACTTCCTGAGAGGTATTATTATGTAGTGCTCTAGAGATCACTTCCTGAGAGGTATTATTATGTAGTGCCCTAGAGATCACTTCCTGAGAGGTATTATTATGTAGTGCCCTAGAGATCACTTCCTGAGAGGTATTATTATGTAGTGCCCTAGAGATCACTTCCCGAGAGGTATTATTATGTAGTGCCCTAGAGATCACTTCCTGAGAGGTATTATGTAGTGCCCTAGAGATCACTTCCCGAGAGGTATTATCATGTAGTGCCCTAGAGATCACTTCCTGAGAGGTATTATTATGTAGTGCCCTAGAGATCACTTCCTGAGAGGTATTATTATGTAGTGCCCTAGAGATCACATCCTGAGAGGTATTATTATGTAGTGCCCTAGAGATCACTTCCCGAGAGGTATTATTATGTAGTGCGCTAGAGATCACTTAATGAGAGGTATTATTATGTAGTGCCCTAGAGATCACTTCCTGAGAGGTATTATTATGTAGTGACCTAGAGATCACTTCCTGAGAGGTATTATGTAGTGCCCTAGAGATCACTTCCTGAGAGGTATTATTATGTAGTGCCCTAGAGATCACTTCCTGAGAGGTATTATTATGTAGTGCCCCAGAGATCAGTTTCTGAGAGGTATTATTATGTAGTGCCCTAGAGATCACTTCCTGAGAGGTATTATGTAGTACCCTAGAGATCACTTCCTGAGAGGTATTATTATGTAGTGCCCTAGAGATCACTTCCTGAGAGGTATTATTATGTAGTGCCCTAGAGATCACTTCCTGAGAGGTATTATGTAGTACCCTAGAGATCACTTCCTGAGAGGTATTATTATGTAGTGCCCTAGAGATCACTTCCTGAGAGGTATTATTATGTAGTGCGCTAGAGATCACTTCCTGAGAGGTATTATTATGTAGTGCCCTAGAGATCACTTCCTGAGAGGTATTATTATGTAGTGCGCTAGAGATCACTTAATGAGAGGTATTATTATGTAGTGCCCTAGAGATCACTTCCTGAGAGGTATTATTATGTAGTGCCCTAGAGATCACTTCCTGAGAGGTATTATTATGTAGTGCCCTAGAGATCACTTCCCGAGAGGTATTATTATGTAGTGCGCTAGAGATCACTTCCCGAGAGGTATTATTATGTAGTGCGCTAGAGATCACTTCCTGAGAGGTATTATGTAGTGCCCTAGAGATCACTTCCTGAGAGGTATTATTATGTAGTGCCCTAGAGATCACTTCCTGAGAGGTATTATTATGTAGTGCCCTAGAGATCACTTCCTGAGAGGTATTATTATGTAGTGCCCTAGAGATCACTTCCTGAGAGGTATTATTATGTAGTGCCCTAGAGATCACTTCCCGAGAGGTATTATTATGTAGTGCCCTAGAGATCACTTCCCGAGAGGTATTATGTAGTGCCCTAGAGATCACTTCCTGAGAGGTATTATTATGTAGTGCCCTAGAGATCACTTCCTGAGAGGTATTATGTAGTGCGCTAGAGATCACTTCCTGAGAGGTATTATTATGTAGTGACCTAGAGATCACTTCCTGAGAGGTATTATTATGTAGTGCGCTAGAGATCACTTAATGAGAGGTATTATGTAGTACCCTAGAGATCACTTCCTGAGAGGTATTATTATGTAGTGCTCTAGAGATCACTTCCTGAGAGGTATTATTATGTAGTGCGCTAGAGATCACTTAATGAGAGGTATTATGTAGTACCCTAGAGATCACTTCCTGAGAGGTATTATTATGTAGTGACCTAGAGATCACTTCCTGAGAGTTATTATTATGTAGTGCCCTAGAGATCACATCCTGAGAGGTATTATTATGTAGTGCCCTAGAGATCACTTCCTGAGAGGTATTATGTAGTGCCCTAGAGATCACTTCCTGAGAGGTATTATTATGTAGTGCCCTAGAGATCACTTCCCGAGAGGTATTATGTAGTGCCCTAGAGATCACTTCCTGAGAGGTATTATGTAGTGCGCTAGAGATCACTTCCTGAGAGGTATTATTATGTAGTGCGCTAGAGATCACTTAATGAGAGGTATTATGTAGTACCCTAGAGATCACTTCCTGAGAGGTATTATTATGTAGTGCCCTAGAGATCACTTCCTGAGAGGTATTATGTAGTGCGCTAGAGATCACTTCCTGAGAGGTATTATTATGTAGTGCGCTAGAGATCACTTAATGAGAGGTATTATGTAGTACCCTAGAGATCACTTCCTGAGAGGTATTATTATGTAGTGCCCTAGAGATCACTTCCTGAGAGGTATTATTATGTAGTGCCCTAGAGATCACTTAATGAGAGGTATTATTATGTAGTGCCCTAGAGATCACTTCCTGAGAGGTATTATTATGTAGTGCCCTAGAGATCACTTCCTGAGAGGTATTATTATGTAGTGCCCTAGAGATCACTTAATGAGAGGTATTATTATGTAGTGCCCTAGAGATCACTTCCTGAGAGGTATTATTATGTAGTGCCCTAGAGATCACTTCCTGAGAGGTATTATGTAGTGCCCTAGAGATCACTTCCTGAGAGGTATTATGTAGTGCCCTAGAGATCACTTCCTGAGAGGTATTATTATGTAGTACCCTAGAGATCACTTCCTGAGAGGTATTATGTAGTGCCCTAGAGATCACTTCCTGAGAGTTATTATGTAGTACCCTAGAGATCACTTCCTGAGAGGTATTATTATGTAGTGCTCTAGAGATCACTTCCTGAGAGGTATTATGTAGTGCGCTAGAGATCACTTAATGAGAGGTATTATGTAGTGCCCTAGCGATCACTTCCTGAGAGGTATTATGTAGTGCCCTAGCGATCACTTCCTGAGAGGTATTATGTAGTGCCCTAGAGATCACTTCCTGAGAGGTATTATTATGTAGTACCCTAGAGATCACTTCCTGAGAGGTATTATGTAGTGCGCTAGAGATCACTTAATGAGAGGTATTATGTAGTGCCTTAGAGATTGCTTCCTTAGGAACAGATTAACACACACACCTGATGGGAAGGAAATACTGATAAGAACTAATATTCATGACTAATCCCAAAATATCCCCACCAGGTAAGGTCTGCAACAGCCAGTACCAGCATCACAACGTAACAAACATTCAGCAATTGTTTATTTCCCAATGTGCTACACTCCGGTTTGTACCAAGGAGGTAGCACAATCTGGTGATCTCTCTTCAGGGGAAAGACAACAGTTTATTCTCCTATTAGTATTTTGTGACTTTCTAACCATTTCTCTGGTAAACATTAAACTGCATAGAAAATGAAACAATATATTACCTTATTGGGTTGTGACTTTTGCTTCCGCTCCAGGGTGATGTCACCTCTTTGTATTGGAGATGACACTTCTGATCGGTACGCTCGATGGGGGGAGTATGTGTGATAACCAGAGATAGACCCGTGGGAAGGGGAGAGAGGAATCGAATGTAACATTTGCTCAGAGATATGAACCATTGTTTTGGGACTAGTGAGAGACGCATGACGGCGAAGCGTAGTCTGCTTATTATAAAACTGACGCTGCTGCCATTCGTATAGCTGCCACATAGTGTCATCCCTAATAGACCTCCTTTTTTCTTCAGCTGGTACCAAAGTTCGATCATAACCTGTTCCTGTAGTGCTGCAAAGGCTCTCTGGACGTGGTTTGGGGTTGCGTGGCATGGTTCTGTAGCCTTCTGGGTAACGTGGCACAACCTGAGCATGGTAACTTGGCATATTCCTGGGCAACGTCTGGTATGATGGCACACTGAAACAAAAGAATGTAATGATCATCTACTTTTAAGAAATAAATATTTTATTATGCAGCCAAACTCCCCAGCAAGATGAAAATAATTTGTAAAAAGCATTAGGGACAAATTAAATGCTGCGGACACTTACTGACATGCAGAAACATTAGGCTCCAATCAATGGGTTAAGAACTAACAAAATAGACAAAAGCTAAACTGGAGCACAGACTATTATTGCTACCCACAGAAAGTGTCTCCTATCTAGTACAAATGGTAACACTACTTGATTCAACCTGAAATTATCTGCATTTGTATTGTCCATAAAATTAGGTAGAAATAGCAATTATAATAAGAACTAAATTAAGATAATTGTGTACACAGCCTTTGTTTGTAGCCAGAGGTTCCCAATGAAACAGCAATTATAGGGTTATTTGCAGCAAGCACATCACAAAGTCTGCAAGAGATTGTTGCAGTCAGATAACCGCTGGGTGTTCAGGCTGTAGTTGAGCAACTACTTCTTCTCTATAAAAGAAGTGTGGTCCTGCCAGACTACATCTCACAACAAACAACGATAATCTGGTGTCACTGAATTTGCTATACGATAGTGAAGATATGGTGATATGAGAGATCCAGACAAACTTACCCTCGGCTTTCCTCTTCTGTGGCTCGGTCCCGCTGAGTTCTAATCCACTGTTCTAGTTGCAGCAGAGAGTTCGTTCTCTGGATGGTTCTGTCAGGCTCCACTGTCCTCTGGTGATCTGCACCATCCATCTCGGAGAAGTTTTGGTCCATGACTTTGTTTTCAGGGCCATTTACGTGTAAAGATCTATACTGTGCAGTGTTTGCTGCCAAAATCTCATAATCAGATGTAGAGTACTGATATCTTACACTGTTTATTTTGGTTAATGGCCTATCTTGTCCCTCTTTCTGAAAGCCATACCTCTCCGCTTCCCGAGCCTTTTTTTCCTCCAGTTTGCCAATTTCCTTGTTTCTCTGGTTGTTATTGGGCTCTGGCCTGATCAACAGCTTGTGATTTGCTACATGGTTTATTTCCTGTGGGGCTAAATTCTCACATTTGGTCACATCAACTCTAAATGAGGGCAACAAGAACATAAGCAATGCAAATATAAGTAACGCATCTAACATGAATAATTACATCAATGTGCCATGTTACAGCTGTGAGATCTATGGTTTTACAGCGCTGTACGTACAGCCATTAAATCAGGCAGAGCTCTGTAAACATAAAGATCTTGTGTCACCATAGTGGTGAGAATCCCTATGGATTGTACTAAATTAAGTTTCGGCTCAGTTTGCACTCTCTCTAATATAACTGGATGGGTCAGCACGCCTATAAACACATTTACACCATAACTGGATGGGTCAGCACGCCTATAAACACATTTACACCATAACTGGATGGGTCAGCACGCCTATAAACACATTTACACCATAACTGAATGGGTCAGCACACCTATAACACATTTACACCATAACTGGATGAGTCAGCACACCTATAACACATTTACACCATAACTGGATGGGTCAGCACGCCTATAACACATTTACACCATAACTGGATGGGTCAGCATGCCTATAAACACATTTACACCATAACTGGATGGGTCAGCATGCCTATAAACACATTTACACCATAACTGGTTGGGTCAGCACACCTATAACACATTTACACCATAACTGGTTGGGTCAGCACACCTATAACACATTTACACCATAACTGGATGAGTCAGCACACCTATAACACATTTACACCATAACTGGATGGGTCAGCACGCCTATAACACATTTACACCATAACTGGATGGGTCAGCACACCTATAACACATTTACACCATAACTGGATGGGTCAGCACACCTATAACACATTTACACCATAACTGGATGGGTCAGCACGCCTATAAACACATTTACACCATAACTGGATGGGTCAGCACACCTATAAACACATTTACACCATAACTGGATGGGTCAGCACGCCTATAAACACATTTACACCATAACTGGATGGGTCAGCACACCTATAAACACATTTACACCATAACTGGATGGGTCAGCACGCCTATAAACACATTTACACCATAACTGGATGGGTCAGCACACCTATAAACACATTTACACCATAACTGGATGGGTCAGCACGCCTATAAACACATTTACACCATAACTGGATGGGTCAGCACACCTATAACACATTTACACCATAACTGGTTGGGTCAGCACACCATTAACACATTTACACCATAACTGGATGGGTCAGCATGCCTATAAACACATTTACACCATAACTGGATGGGTCAGCACGCCTATAAACACATTTACACCATAACTGGATGGGTCAGCACGCCTATAAACACATTTACACCATAACTGGATGGGTCAGCACACCTATAACACATTTACACCGTAACTGGATGGGTCAGCACACCTATAACACATTTACACCGTAACTGGATGGGTCAGCACACCTATAACACATTTACACCGTAACTGGATGGGTCAGCACACCTATAACACATTTACACCATAACTGGATGGGTCAGCACACCTATAACACATTTACACCATAACTGGATGGGTCAGCACACCTATAACACATTTACACCGTAACTGGATGGGTCAGCACACCTATAACACATTTACACCATAACTGGATGGGTCAGCACACCTATAACACATTTACACCGTAACTGGATGGGTCAGCACACCTATAACACATTTACACCATAACTGGATGGGTCAGCACACCTATAAACACATTTACACCATAACTGGATGGGTCAGCACGCCTTTAACACATTTACACCATAACTGGATGGGTCAGCACACCTATAACACATTTACACCATAACTGGATGGGTCAGCACACCTATAACACATTTACACCATAACTGGATGGATCAGCACGCCTATAAACACATTTACACCATAACTGGATGGGTCAGCACACCTATAACACATTTACACCGTAACTGGATGGGTCAGCACACCTATAACACATTTACACCATAACTGGATGGGTCAGCACACCTATAACACATTTACACCATAACTGGATGGGTCAGCACACCTATAACACATTTACACCATAACTGGATGAGTCAGCACACCTATAACACATTTACACCATAACTGGATGGGTCAGCACACCTATAACACATTTACACCATAACTGGATGGGTCAGCACACCTATAACACATTTACACCATAACTGGATGGGTCAGCACGCCTATAAACACATTTACACCATAACTGGATGGGTCAGCACACCATTAACACATTTACACCATAACTGGATGGGTCAGCACACCATTAACACATTTACACCATAACTGGATGGGTCAGCACGCCTATAAACACATTTACACCATAACTGGATGGGTCAGCACACCTATAACACATTTACACCATAACTGGATGGGTCAGCACGCCTATAAACACATTTACACCATAACTGGATGGGTCAGCACGTTTACACCATAACTGGATGGGTCAGCACACCATTAACACATTTACACCATAACTGGATGGGTCAGCACACCATTAACACATTTACACCATAACTGGATGGGTCAGCACACCTATAACACATTTACACCATAACTGGATGGGTCAGCACACCTATAACACATTTACACCATAACTGGATGGGTCAGCACACCTATAACACATTTACACCATAACTGGATGAGTCAGCACACCTATAACACATTTACACCATAACTGGATGGGTCAGCACGCCTATAAACACATTTACACCATAACTGTATGAGTCAGCACACCTATAACACATTTACACCATAACTGTATGAGTCAGCACACCTATAACACATTTACACTATAACTGGATGGGTCAGCACGCCTATAAACACATTTACACCATAACTGGATGGGTCAGCACACCTATAACCCATTTACACCATAACTGGATGGGTCAGCACACCATTAACACATTTACACCATAACTGGATGGGTCAGCACACCTATAACACATTTACACCATAACTGGATGGGTCAACACACCATTAACACATTTACACCATAACTGGATGGGTCAGCACACCATTAACACATTTACACCATAACTGGATGGGTCAGCACACCTGTAACACATTTACACCATAACTGGATGGGTCGGCACACCTATAACACATTTACACCATAACTGGATGGGTCAGCACACCTATAACACATTTACACCATAACTGGATGGGTCAGCACACCTATAACACATTTACACTATAACTGGATGGGTCAGCACACCATTAACACATTTACACCATAACTAGATGGGTCAGCATGCCTATAAACACATTTACACCATAACTGGATGGGTCAGCACACCTGTAACACATTTACACCATAACGGGATGGGTCAGCACACCTATAACACATTTACACCATAACTGGATGGGTCAGCACACCTATAACACATTTACACCATAACTGGATGGGTCAGCACACCTATAACACATTTACACCATAACTGGATGGGTCAGCACACCTATAACACATTTACACCATAACTGGATGAGTCAGCACACCTATAACACATTTACACCATAACTGGATGAGTCAGCACGCCTATAAACACATTTACACCATAACTGGATGGGTCAGCACACCTGTAACACATTTACACCATAACTGGATGGGTCAGCACGCCTATAAACACATTTACACCATAACTGGATGGGTCAGCACACCTATAACACATTTACACCATAACTGGATGGGTCAGCACACCTATAACACATTTACACTATAACTGGATGGGTCAGCACACCTATAACACATTTACACCATAACTGGATGGGTCAGCACACCTATAACACATTTACACCATAACTGGATGGGTCAGCACACCTGTAACACATTTACACTATAACTAGATGGGTCAGCACACCATTAACACATTTACACCATAACTGGATGGGTCAGCACACCTATAACACATTTACACCATAACTGGATGGATCAGAACGCCTATAACACATTTACACCATAACTGGATGGGTCAGCACACCATTAACACTATAACTGGATGGGTCAGCACGCCTGTAACACATTTACACCATAACTGGATGGGTCAGCACACCTATAACACATTTACACCATAACTGGATGGGTCAGCACGTTTATACCATAACTGGATGGGTCAGCACACCTATAACACATTTACACCATAACTGGATGGGTCAGCACACCTATAACACATTTACACCATAACTGGATGGGTCAGCACACCTATAACACATTTACACCATAACTGGATGGGTCAGCACACCTATAAACACATTTACACCATAACTGGATGGGTCAGCACGCCTATAAACACATTTACACCATAACTGGATGGGTCAGCACACCTATAAACACATTTACACCATAACTGGATGGGTCAGCACACCTATAAACACATTTACACCATAACTGGATGGGTCAGCACACCTATAACCCATTTACACCATAACTGGATGGGTCAGCACACCATTAACACATTTACACCATAACTGGATGGATCAGAACGCCTATAACACATTTACACCATAACTGGATGGGTCAGCACGCCTATAAACACATTTACACCATAACTGGATGGGTCAGCACACCTATAAACACATTTACACCATAACTGGATGGGTCAGCACACCTATAACACATTTACACCATAACTGGATGGGTCAGCACACCTATAACACATTTACACCATAACTGGATGAGTCAGCACACCTATAACACATTTACACCATAACTGTATGGGTCAGCACACCTATAACACATTTACACCATAACTGGATGGGTCAGCATGCCTATAAACACATTTACACCATAACTGGATGGGTCAGCACACCTATAACACATTTACACCATAACTGGGTGGGTCAGCACACCTATAACACATTTACACCATAACTGGATGGGTCAGCACACCTATAACACATTTACACCATAACTGGGTGGGTCAGCACACCATTAACACATTTACACTATAACTGGGTGGGTCAGCACACCTATAACACATTTACACCATAACTGGATGGGTCAGCACACCTGTAACACATTTACACCATAACTGGATGGGTCAGCACACCTGTAACACATTTACACTATAACTAGATGGGTCAGCACACCATTAACACATTTACACCATAACTGGATGGGTCAGCACACCTATAACACATTTACACCATAACTGGATGGATCAGAACGCCTATAACACATTTACACCATAACTGGATGGGTCAGCACACCTATAACACATTTACACCATAACTGGATGGGTCAGCACGTTTAGACCATAACTGGATGGGACGGCACGCCTTTAACACATTTACACCATAACTGGATGGATCAGAACGCCTTTAACACATTTACACCATAACTGGATAGGTCAGCACACCATTAACACATTTACACCATAACTGGATGGGTCAGCACGCCTATAATACATTTACACCATAACTGGATGAGTCAGCACACCTATAATACATTTACACCATAACTGGATGGGTCAGCACACCTGTAACACATTTACACTATAACTAGATGAGTCAGCACACCTATAACACATTTACACCATAACTGGATGAGTCAGCACACCTATAACACATTTACACCATAACTGGGTGGGTCAGCACACCTATAACACATTTACACCATAACTGGATGGGTCAGCACGCCTATAATACATTTACACCATAACTGGATGGGTCAGCACGTTTACACCATAACTGGATGGGTCAGCACACCTATAACACATTTACACCATAACTGGATAGGTCAGCACACCTATAACACATTTACACCATAACTGGATGGGTCAGCACACCTATAACACATTTATACCATAACTGGATGGGTCAGCACACCTATAACACATTTACACCATAACTGGATAGGTCAGCACACCTATAACACATTTACACCATAACTGGATGGGTCAGCACACCTATAACACATTTACACCATAACTGGATAGGTCAGCACACCTATAACACATTTACACCATAACTGGATGGGTCAGCACACCTATAACACATTTACACCATAACTGGATGAGTCAGCACACCTGTAACACATTTACACCATAACTGGATGGGTCAGCACACCTATAACACATTTACACCATAACTGGATGGGTCAGCACACCTATAACACATTTACACCATAACTGGATGGGTCAGCACACCTATAACACATTTACACTATAACTAGATGGGTCAGCACACCTATAACACATTTACACCATAACTGGATGGGTCAGCACACCTATAACACATTTACACCATAACTGTATGGGTCAGCACACCTATAAACACATTTACACCATAACTGGATGGGTCAGCACGCCTATAAACACATTTACACCATAACTGGATGGGTCAGCACGCCTATAAACACATTTACACCATAACTGGATGGGTCAGCACACCTATAACACATTTACACCATAACTGGATGGGTCAGCACACCTATAACACATTTACACCATAACTGGATGGGTCAGCACACCTATAACACATTTACACCATAACTGGATGGGTCAGCACGTTTACACCATAACTGGATGGGTCAGCACGCCTATAAACACATTTACACCATAACTGGATGGATCAGCACGCCTATAAACACATTTACACCATAACTGGATGGGTCAGCACACCTATAACACATTTACACCATAACTGGATGGGTCAGCACGCCTATAACACATTTACACCATAACTGTATGGGTCAGCACACCTATAACCCATTCACACCATAACTGGATGGGTCAGCACACCTATAACACATTTACACCATAACTGGATGGGTCAGCACGCCTATAACACATTTACACCATAACTGGATGGGTCAGCACACCTATAACACATTTACACCATAACTGGATGGGTCAGCACGTTTAGACCATAACTGGATGGGTCAGCACGCCTATAACACATTTACACCATAACTGGATGGGTCAGCACACCTATAACACATTTACACCATAACTGGATGGGTCAGCACGCCTATAACACATTTACACCATAACTGGATGGGTCAGCACACCTATAACACATTTACACCATAACTGGATGGGTCAGCACACCTATAACACATTTACACCATAACGGGATGGGTCAGCACACCTGTAACACATTTACACCATAACGGGATGGGTCAGCACACCTGTAACACATTTACACCATAACGGGATGGGTCAGCACACCTATAACACATTTACACCATAACTGGATGGGTCAGCACACCTATAACACATTTACACCATAACTGGATGGGTCAGCACGTTTAGACCATAACTGGATGGGTCAGCACGCCTATAACACATTTACACCATAACTGGATGGGTCAGCACACCTATAACACATTTACACCATAACTGGATGGGTCAGCACGTTTAGACCATAACTGGATGGGTCAGCACGCCTATAACACATTTACACCATAACTGGATGGGTCAGCACACCTATAACACATTTACACCATAACTGGATGGGTCAGCACGCCTATAACACATTTACACCATAACTGGATGGGTCAGCACACCTATAACACATTTACACCATAACGGGATGGGTCAGCACACCTGTAACACATTTACACCATAACGGGATGGGTCAGCACACCTGTAACACATTTACACCATAACGGGATGGGTCAGCACACCTATAACACATTTACACCATAACTGGATGAGTCAGCACGCCTATAACACATTTACACCATAACTGGATGGGTCAGCACACCTATAACACATTTACACCATAACTGGATGGGTCAGCACACCTATAACACATTTACACCATAACTGGATGGGTCAGCACACCTATAACACATTTACACCATAACTGGATGGGTCAGCACACCTATAACACATTTACACCATAACTGGATGGGTCAGCACACCTATAATACATTTACACCATAACTGGGTGAGTCAGCACGCCTATAACACATTTACACCATAACTGGATGGGTCAGCACACCTATAACACATTTACACCATAACTGGATGGGTCAGCACACCTATAACACATTTACACCATAACTGGATGAGTCAGCACACCTGTAACACATTTACACCATAACTGGATGAGTCAGCACACCTATAACACATTTACACCATAACTGGATGAGTCAGCACACCTATAACACATTTACACCATAACTGGATGGGTCAGCACGTTTAGACCATAACTGGATGGGTCAGCACACCTATAACACATTTACACCATAACTGGATGAGTCAGCACACCTATAACACATTTACACCATAACTGGATGAGTCAGCACACCTATAACACATTTACACCATAACTGGATGAGTCAGCACACCTATAACACATTTACACCATAACTGGATGGGTCAGCACACCTATAACACATTTACACTATAACTGGATGGGTCAGCACGCCTATAAACACATTTACACCATAACTGGATGGGTCAGCACACCTATAAACACATTTATACCATAACTGGATGGGTCAGCACACCTATAACACATTTACACCATAACTGGATGGATCAGCACGCCTATAAACACATTTATACCATAACTGGATGGGTCAGCACACCTATAACACATTTACACCATAACTGGATGGGTCAGCACACCTATAACACATTTACACTATAACTGGATGGGTCAGCACGCCTGTAACACATTTACACCATAACGGGATGGGTCAGCACGCCTATAACACATTTACACCATAACTGGATGGGTCAGCACACCTATAACACATTTACACCATAACTGGATGGGTCAGCACACCTATAACCCATTTACACCATAACTGGATGGGTCAGCATGCCTATAAACACATTTACACCATAACTGGATGGGTCAGCACACCTATAACACATTTACACCATAACTGGATGAGTCAGCACACCTATAACACATTTACACCATAACGGGATGGGTCAGCACACCTGTAACACATTTACACCATAACGGGATGGGTCAGCACACCTGTAACACATTTACACCATAACGGGATGGGTCAGCACACCTGTAACACATTTACACCATAACTGGATGGGTCAGCACACCTATAACACATTTACACCATAACTGGATGGGTCAGCACACCTATAACACATTTACACCATAACTGGGTGGGTCAGCACACCTGTAACACATTTACACCATAACTGGATGAGTCAGCACACCTATAACACATTTACACCATAACTGGGTGGGTCAGCACACCTGTAACACATTTACACCATAACTGGATGAGTCAGCACACCTATAACCCATTCACACCATAACTGGATGGGTCAGCACACCTATAA